>NW_014569796.1:161222-234940 GCF_001313835.1 Polistes canadensis
CTGGAAGTAGCAACGGAGCTGGACCTGGGGGCAACGGCAATACCAACGGTAATACCACCAACAACAACAACAACAACAACAGCAACAACAACGTGCCAAGTGCCGGTAGCTCGTCCGTTCTCGAAGGTAGTGCCGGTGGTGGTGGTGGTGGTGGTGGTGGTGGTGCCGGTGCCGGTGGAGGAGCCAGTGGTTATGGTGCTAGTACCGCAAGCTCGGCTAGCAGTGCTGGTGGAGGCAACGGTCCCGGCAGTACTGGACCTGGACCCACCGCCAACAACGCGACTACTGGGACCTCGGGTAGTAGCGGCAACGTTGCCGTGCACGCCGGTACCCTCTGTCATCCCAGCTTGGCCCAGGTCGGGGTCGGAATCGTGACTGGCTCCCTACCTTGCCCCTCCGATTTCCCCGACACCAAGGACATCGTTATCGAGGAACTCTGCCCGGTCTGTGGCGATAAGGTCTCCGGATATCACTACGGATTACTCACGTGTGAATCTTGCAAGGGTTTCTTCAAGCGCACCGTCCAAAACAAGAAAGTCTATACGTGCGTCGCCGAAAGATCCTGTCACATTGATAAAACGCAGAGGAAGCGGTGTCCCTACTGTCGCTTCCAAAAGTGTATCGAGGTCGGCATGAAGCTTGAGGGTGAGTTTCGATTTCAGGCCGTTCTTCTATTTCATTCAAGAGAGAAAGAGAGAGAAAGTTCGTTATCTATTATTTTTCTTCATTACTTTTATTAAACAAACCAATCAACCGACCAACAACCAACAACGCGTTTCATTTTTACTTTATACATATATTATACTTCATAAGTATATTGGCGATGTCAATTACTTCATATTTTTTTTGTTTTCTCTTACATCCGCGTCCGTTGGATTTTGTTAATTAAGTTTCTCGACGAACTTTCTCTTTTCTTAAATCTTTTACAATAGTTCACGCGTCGCGTTGCACGGAAAAAATGATGAGGGCGTATAGATTAGGGTCGTAATTTTATGCACGATCGAATTAACTTAGCGATGCTCTAACGAAATAAATATTAACGACAATCGTATAGAAATAATAATATTACGAAAATATCAGAAGGAGAGAATAAATAACATTGCAAATGTGGGTGGTTGTTGTGTAGTTGGAAGAGAATAATAGTGGCGCGAAAATTATTGCACAATCTTGTATGCCAGATAAAACGTGATGTGTATGCTTTGCTCGGTCAGGAAAATGTGTCGTTCGTTACTTTTCTTTATTATTTATTTGTTTAATTTTACTATTAATTTAATCGCGATGTTGTACCTATATATATATATATATATATGAGAAAAAGTCAAAAATGATTTGTATATTTTTATTTTTCTGACAATCCTTTTGGGGAATCGTAATGTTCCATCGAACGAACGTTCAATTTTCTAGCTTTCTAATTTCCGTTCCCTTACACAACGCGATTGACTGCGAATCGTTGAGGACATTTTTACGGGAACTCGCGTCGTCGTGGTCTGTGTTAAATCGTCGTTAAAAAGTCACCGTCATTTTCGTATTCTCTCTTCGACGAACTTCGATCATTTATATACAATTATAATACGATACAATATACGAAATGCGTCCTTGTTCGAACTTAACCTTATTACATACAATTAATAATGGACAATGGAATATATATATATATATTTTTATTAACAGCGTACCTACCCCGTGTTTTATCTTTCAAAAACAATCGTAACATAATTATTCTCACTTTCATTTATTTATTATTTACACATAAATCGAAATCGAAATCACGAGGGTGTATTATATATTAGATTAATAATAAACCATAAATCTGTGGTATTATATTTTGCCGGACAAATCTTTTTAACATATCGTTCTCGATACTGTATAATAATATTTGATAGTTTAACTTTAAAAGAGAAAAGTTTATATTTAAAATCTTTCTTTACGCCATTGTCCATTCATTCCTTAAGAAAAAACTTATTTTTTCTTTTTGTTTGTTTACGAGAATTGATAATTTCGATAAACCGAGCCAAAGGGGATGGGTGGGTGGGTGTCGTCTGTTCGCGTTGTATAAAATTCGTTCGTACGTATAAAATGAACAATAGGATAAAGAAAAAAAGAAAAAAAAGACAAAAAGAAAGAAAAACAATCTGGCTTGTACGCGGCCGTTATAATTGAAATATAACTAGGTCTAGGCCCCGAAGGCCCGGCGATTAAGCGAATCACGAAAGAGTTGCTGTCGTAATTGCCGCCTTTGCACGCCGTGTTTTCCACGGTGCGTTTCTACCAATGGAAATAGAATTGCCTAACGCGGAAAGTTTCCAGAATGCTTTGCTTGCGAGCGTTTACGAAAGGAAACAGTTCTAGGCTAACAGAGAATTATACGAAGAAAATTTCGTTCGGGTTGTGTCCAGGTCTCTGTTTGTGTACGTGTGTCTGTCTGTCTGTGTGTGTGTGTGTGTACGCGTGTTTATAACATTTTTTTTCCATAACATTGATAAAAAAAAAAAAAATCGACGCACGTGCTCTTTTCTCTCGATTCATCCAACGGGAATTAATCTCGTGCAGTCTTTTTTTTTGTTTTCCTCGATAGCGAGCTTTTTTTTTTTTCTTTTTAAATTAGATTATCCGTAATTTAAATGGAAATTAAAAGGAATTTAGAGAATTCGGTTTTTGTTATTTAACAAAACTATTCGCTAAGCTTACACAACAATCATCAACCCTCGTTGCAGCATCGATTTGTTGTCTTCCACATTCTTCTTACCTTTTTTTTTATTTCTTTTTCTTTTATATTCCGTCTGAAAGCTTCGAGAATCATTTTTATCGTAATGGCAAATAACAAATATTAGTAGTACACGATAACGCATCGTCAATTTATCGATCTTAACGATTTCTTAAAATCACATATCGATGCTTTTCAAAGAGAATCAGCGATAATTGTTGTTATCTTAAATAGAATATTAACAATATTTGTTACAATCGAATTCTATTGGCTTATTATTCTACCCCGATGGTGCATACGCAAATTTCGAACTGAAGAGGGATACTCGTTTTATGTTTTTCTTTTTTTTTTTTATTTTTTCCAAGCAATGATTCGTTCAAATAGGCTACTTAGAGTGAAGATAAAAAGAAAGAAAGAAGAAAAACAAAAATTCGAAAGTTCTTTGATCGATTATTCATTCAACAAAATTACATCCTCCTCCTCTTCTTCTTCTTCTTCTTCGTTTAAACAAAAAAAAAGCCCAATATCGTAGAAATATCATGAACACGCGAATAATGATCGCTTATTTCGTCGTTGACCAAGGTTCGCGCTAACTATAATATTAAATGTGTAAATTTTTATCGGCTCCAGTTTGACTACTGTCAACCAACAGCCAGACTGTTAGAATAATGGGTATAAATTAAAACGATAATACCGTTAGGAATTATTTAAATATGTAAATCAAATGATGTTACGTCGGTGAATAATTTGAAAAAAAAAAAACTAGAATAATTATTTATAGTAGTTTAAGGTTTCGATTTGGATACAAAAAAGAAAATATTCTCATTGTCTCATAGTTCTCTCTAGATTGGTAAAAAGGTTTATTAATATTTCCTTATATTTTTCAATTATTAAAAAACTGAAATCACCACCGATAATACTATTTTGTTCTTTATAATTCATAATTTTCTAATATATCTCAATTACTGATTAAACTTCGAGCTTATAATTTTTGTAATTTTCGTTAAAAATATTCATTTTCGTTTTCGTTTTCGTTTAGTTTCCTTTTTAGTATTCGATGAAGAATAATCTTGAATTAATCTGTTTCATGTTAACAAAGTTAATCTCGTAAGTTGAACTACTTGATTTAAGTAGTAACGCGTTCGTTAGTCAGACAGGAGTTAAATACATGAACTGTGTTCTACGTATAACAGTCCAAGCCCAAGAAAGAGATACTTGCGCAAGTGTCACGTCTGGAAATTCGAGGTAAAGACATTTCGTTCCAGGTTTATGCCCACGGGGCAAAAGTCTTTCTGTTCGTTACCTTTTGTTCTATCTCACTTTCTATTGGAGGAGAAACAAACGCACCACACGCCTGTAAAATTTCTTCAAGGGGAGGAAGGAAGGAATGATCCCCCTTAAACTTATAATATTATTCACAAAATCAACAACCGTATCTGTTTTCTCGATCATTTTGGAATAACAAACGTATTCGTTCGTCTTAATGTTCAGGTACCTTTTTTAAAAAAAAAAGAAAAGAAAAATAGAATAAAGGATCCTAAAATATTTTATTTTCATCGGATTTGTGTGATAGAAAAATAAAAGAATGTTTCGTCGTAACGCTTTCCAAAAGTAAATCTTTTCTAAAGAATCATAATAGGAAAAATAGGAACTAGTGTTTCATCTGTTTGCCACGTGGCTACATTCCTCGATATTCTATTAGGATATCTCTCTTTCTCTCTCTGTCTTGTTTGAGTATTTATTGATCCGAATTCTATCTAACGTTAAGAAAAGAAATAAAGAAAGAAAACAATAAAGTAGAAGAAGAAGAAGATACAACAATGGTTGTGTCTCTAAAGTATTGTAAGAGGGACAACAACATAACGTGCAAAACGGCTTTCAGACGTGTCTCCATTTAGGGACTCACGAATTTCATAATTGTCGTGTCGTGTTGAAAGACGTGGTGTTATACCTGCTCGCTTGCTGCCAGTGTGCTGCCAGCCAGCTTGCCAGCCAGCTTGCTTGCTTGTTTGCTTGCTTGCTTGCTAGCTAGCTAGCTTGGTTGGTTGGTTGGTTGGTTGGTTGGTTGGTTGGTTGCCTGTTCAACTCCTACCTTCTCGTTGAGTTCCGGAGAGGTGAGGGAGAAAGGTTGAGGCGGCGAGCTGCGCACACAGCACACAGATTGTGTAATATTTCTCGTTGAGTGAAGCCTCCTCAGCAGTCTTCTTTACATCCAGCCTTTTATATTTCTCTTTCGGGTTTCTTTACTTTTTCTCTCATTCTCGAGAAAGAAAAAGTGTACAATGACGGGGGACAACTCTTTTTTCCTTGCCTTGCCTTGCCTTGCCTTGCCTTGTCTTGCCTTGCCTTGTTTTGCCTTGTATTGGCCACACAAACCCACCCTGAATTTCCTTACATCTATATTTAATTAAATATAATTTCATATTAAATCAATTCTCTTTCCACGCTTTTTCTATCGACTTATCTCAATCGTATTACTTTGTTGATCACGCGACACGACTTGTCATTTTCTTCATCGGACATTTGCCATTTAGATGACCAGTCGTGGAAATGATCCTTTCGGTTTCTCGCTTGCCTGCTTCTTCTTATTTTTATTCTTCTTAGACAAAACTGAAAAAAAAAACAGACAATCAATTTTTATTCGATTAAAAGATATTCCATCAAATGTATTTTACTCTCTCACTTTCTTTTGGACTTCTTAAATTTCTACGAATAATTTCACCACTTTCATCTTAAACGACACTATTATTTGCCTTATTTCTTGACTTTTGATTTCTTTTCGTAAGGTTCTTTCGCAACCTCTATTCGATGACTTCATTCTAACGGTCGTTTTCTCTTCTCAAAGGGATAGAAAAAAAATTCTTCAGCGTGCGATTGGCTGACCCACGGGCTAACGATCCTCACGTGACCCGGCCCTTAATTTCTACGAGAAAGATATAGTCATTCTTTATGAATTTGCGAGATCCGAAATATTCGTCGAGTGGTAGATTTTTTCTTTCCCTTTTTTTTTCCATTTTTTATTTGCCATATTAATCTCTATCTAATTTTATTTGTTCTCTTGTTTCGTAAGATCCAAACAATCATATTTGTCGTATCTCGTTAAATCGAAATAATCTCTATTATAATCTCATTTTTATTAAGCGATCGGATTATAAAAGAGATTTCATTTAATGTGGAAATGTAGGTAATTTTTAAAACAACCGCGTTGCGTTTCTATTCAAAATTCATTTAGTTTTTTCGAACAAGTATTTTATCGCGAGAGAAGAAAAGAAGCGCGAGATCCGCTATGGACTGATAATCAAACTTTTCCGGTTAACGTACACTCCCATGAATTACGTAATATTTCCGTGTGCACAAATCGGAGAGAATCAAATGTGTGTGTTGGAACGAAACAATCTGATCTCTCTCGCTCTCACTATCTTTCTTTCTTTCTTTCTCTCACTCTCACTCTCTCTCGTATTCGTGTTAAATAAATATTTTGTTTTAAATATTATGAAAAAGAAAAAAACAAGTAAAGACACCTATTATCGATAATACGAGAGAGAACAAAAAAAATAATTATTGTTCGATCGTAAAATCCTTATCGAAATTCACGAATTTGCCTTTATTCTTTCACATTTCATTATTTCTTTTTTTCTTTTTCTTTTTTTTTTTATTATTTCGTGTGTGCACAGTTGGCAAGCAAACGGGCACATATCAAAGATGATAAATTCCTACGTATTCTTGTTACCGATAATAAAATCGCTTTTCGAAGGTCTCCATTAAAAAGAAATAAGGAAAAGAAATCAATAGGAACATTCGAACCGAACTTAACCGAACTGAACTGAATTACTGAATATTGTTTAATACGCGAACCCCATCATATACAAAAACGCGCGACCATTACGAACATCAAACACTAGAGAACATATAGAAATAATATATGTAAAAACGGTGAAATAATATTCGATAAAAACAAAAGGCAATAATTATTCGAATTATTAGTACTTATTCCTTCTATAATGCTAGAGACCTTATCGAGTTTGCGATGAGTAATAACGTAGTTTCGAAACTATAATTAAACTCGAAAGTATGACAACCTAAAAAGAAAAACGCGAACGAAATAAAAATTCTTTTTTAAAAATAAATAAATACAATACAATACAATACAATACAATATAAATATATGAGTGAAATATTATATTGAAGTGAAAGTATTTCGGTCGGATAAAATATCGATCGAATAATAATTTTAGATTCGATCGTACGTGTCGCGTATACACAGGTTTGAAATACAAATGGGGATATATATGTAAATGTATGCGATATAAAGGGCATAGGTGCATCGGAAAGTAAACGTGCGAAGTCAAAGAAAAAAAAACAAAAAAAAAGAAAAAAAGGGAAGAAGAAGAAGAAGAAATGAATGAGGAGGGTAGAGAGGAGAGAGGTGGGAGAAGGAAAGGAAGAAAGAGGAGGGGTAGGGGACAGGGAGGAGGGGCAGGGGACAGGGGGGGAGATGTCAAGTTTAGACGCGAACCTTGACGCTGCTGGGCCATGCCTTTGGTCTGGTATGCGTAACGCGACCAACGCCGCCGAGGGCTTAGGAAAGGAGAGTAAGAGTGAATAGTGAGAAAGAGAGAGAGAGAGAGAAAGAAATAAATAAAGAGTGAATGAGAGAGCGCGAGAGACCGCGTGCGGGCCCCCCACACCCCACCGCACCCCGTTGGCGGTGTCGATCGCGGCCCCGGGGGCTGCTGCTGAGAACACTGAGCTAGGGGCGACGTCGAGGAAAGGAGGGCCGAGAGGGGGTGGGTGGTGGTGATGGTGGCGGTGGGCAGAGGGAGGGCGGGGAAAGAAGAAGGAGCAACACACAGAAGTGGTTGGACGGCGGGTTAGCGGTGCGATTCAACCTCCTTTCACTTTCGAGGATCGCGCGAATATACGTCGATCGCACCTCTATATGCTTTGTGTGTGTGTGTGTGTGTGTGTGAGCGAGTCTACCTATGTATAATATAAGCGTGCGTTCGCGACTATGACTACGACTACGACTACGACGACTACCGACGACGACACACAACATAGAGCAAAGCAAACGCGTCGTACGAAAATAGGCAACGCTGCCGGTTTTGCCGCGTGTTCGCCCTACAAAACGCGAGTTGAAGGAGAAGGAGGAGGAGATGGAGGAGATGGAGAAGGAGGAGGAGGAGAGGAGGTGAAAGAGGTGGTGACGACAACGACGATGACGTCGACGTCGACGGGGTCAGAGGTCGGCAAAGTGTTGCGTATAATAATTAATTTGATTAAATCGTTTCCATTTGATGGTTTTATCGATGTTACAGCTGTGCGGGAGGACCGCATGAGAGGTGGTAGAAACAAATTCGGGCCCATGTACAAAAGAGACAGAGCGCGGAAACTCCAAATGATAAGGCAACGGCAATTGGCGCTGCAAACGATATGCGGGAGTCTCGGGGATCCATCGAATTACCCGTCCACCGTAACGCCTTTCCTGCACATCAAGCAGGAGATCCAAATACCTCAGGTCTCGAGTCTAACATCCTCGCCGGATTCGAGTCCGTCACCTGCGGCGGCCGCGGTAGCCGCTGCTGCTGGTAGCCTCCTGACGACGCAATCTGCCGGTGCCGGTGGTGGAGCCGGAGCCTGTGGTGCTGGGGGCGGGGCCAGTGGGGGTGGCGGCGGAGGAGCTGGACAACATCAACTGATAGCCCCTTCCTCCCAGCATAATCTCATCGCCGCTAATCACCTGCACAACGTTACCCCTGGCCTCGATAGCAAACTCTGGCCCGCTAATTCGACCACCCCCAGTCCGGTGGCCTTCAACTTTGGCGAACAGTCGGCGCAACCCCACGGGCCGCCCCCGGCCTCCGCGGCTGCTACCGCGCCCTTGAAAACTAGTCCGCTGATAAGAGACTTCGTGCAGACGGTCGACGACCGCGAGTGGCAAACGTCCCTCTATGAGCTATTGCAGAAGCAAACGTACAATCAGTGTGAAGTGGACTTGTTCGAACTAATGTGCAAAGTGCTCGACCAGAATCTTTTCTCCCAGGTCGATTGGGCCAGGAACTCTGTATTCTTCAAGGATCTCAAGGTGAGTTAACTCTTCCTCCTCGTAACGCTAACCTCCTTACATCCCCACCCTCCTTCCTCCTCCTCCTCCTCCTCCTTCTACTCCTGCCATTTCCTTTCCCTTTCTCTCTCTTAATCTATTTACAATAAACTCTGGCCAGTCAATCTTTTCAAATTTTTGTCAATACTTTTCAAACGTTTGTACGACGACGTAGAGTCTCTTGGAGGAAAAGTCGTCGGTCCGTTCTTATACCGATAAATAACTCGTCGTTGCTGGCCCGCTCGACTCTACGAGCGGCGGGGATGTGAGGTAACCAACGGCATTGCACAATCACTGAATGATTTCAAGCATCGCCTCATATCTAGGTCATAACGAGATACGTTTCTGGGTTATGGCGGTTGCCCCAAAGCAGCAGGCCCATGTTAATTATATAGGATTGCGTATTACGTCGTCATCGAGATCCCAATATGCACCTATTTTTCATACCGATTTCGCTTTCCATTTTTTTTCTTTTTTTTTTTTACTTGTCATTGTTATTCTTTATTTTTTTATTCTTTTTCATTATGTATTCTCTCGATACTCTTCTTTCGCTTGTAATACGAAACGCGATAAATTCTACGTCCTACGTAATACTCTACGTGATACTTTCTTTCTCTTTCTCTCTATGTGTTTTTCGCGAGATAAGAAAAGCAATTATAGCATTCATCGATAGATACATTTTTTTCACAGTTACCACCATTCCAATGTGTATTATATATCGTTGTTACTGTCACTCTACGTAAGCAAACTTGCATCGAGTTCCATTCAAATTTCATAACAAGTACCTACATATTTTATTTATTATTTCGAGATTTTTTTTTCATTGAAATTTGCACACGTTGTTTATATTTACGAATGAAACGTTGTAAATATTTCCTTTTTTTTTGTTTTGTCAAATTCACGAACCATTACAAATCGTAACTTGCAACCATATTATCGTGAAATAATAGTATAAAAGTATATCGCAAATGTATCGATGTGCTGGTTTATTCAAATTCACATTTAGTTATCGTTCCTATTGTCTATACTTGTAATAACTCCTTTACATTCGCATTAAAACGATAAAAATGGACAAAAAATTATTTTAACAGGTCGACGACCAAATGAAACTACTGCAACACTCCTGGTCGGATATGTTGGTGCTCGATCATGTACATCAGAGGTTGCACAATAATCTACCCGATGAGACCACGCTTCATAATGGCCAAAAGTTTGATCTCCTGTGCCTAGGCCTACTTGGAGTTCCTTCCCTGGCAGATCTTTTCAACGATTTATCCTCGAAACTTCAGGAGCTCAAATTTGACCTGTCTGATTACATTTGCATGAAATTTCTTATGTTGCTTAATCACGGTAAGATATTAATCTAAACTATCCTTTGTTTGTTCTTCTATCTTCTATTTCTATAATTGCAATAATCAGTATGAGAAAAAGTACAATTTGATTTTTATAAAAATCTATGTTAAAACATGTACAAATGTATTATTTGTAATATGATCGACTAAGAAAAACAGATCGATTAGTCAATTATTTTCGATATATGCAGATGTTCGCGGACTGGTTAACAAAAAACACGTACAGGAAGGTCACGAACAGGTTCAGCAGGCTCTATTGGACTATACCTTAACTTGTTATCCAACTATACCGGTACGTTCTTTGATGAAACATTTATATTCATTTGTAATCGATCGTAAATATATTTTTTCTTCTATCGATTCATTGATTTATTCTAATTGTCGATTATACATATCTCTCTTTTGTTATCTCTGTATATACAGGACAAGTTTAATAAGCTGCTAGCAGTATTACCAGAAATTCACGTAGTAGCGAGTAGGGGAGAAGACCATCTTTACCAGAAGCATTGTAATGGTGGTGCTCCAACTCAAACACTTCTAATGGAGATGCTTCATGCCAAGAGGAAATGAGACGATAGATTCATGTGCCGACTCTACCGTAAAATAATAATTCGTTGGTATGTACTATATTTTTAAAACGTTGGTAGAGTCCCCGCTACGATATAAATTGTCAGAATAAACGAATGAATAAACAAACAAACCAACTAACACTAAATAAAAGTGGACCTCAAAGTGTACCTACTATTATGAGCTAACTTCGGCTTAGGTGTCGGACCAAGTTAGGGTAGCCGTGGTTCATCAAAAAAATTAAAATACCTATGCAAACAAATCAAGTATAAACGTACATACTTTACATATAAATATATATACATAGAGTATATGTATTATAAAGTGTATCTAAATATATATAAACATAATGACATATATTTTCTATATTTGATGTTGAAGTTTTAGAGATGTATCCATGGAAAAAACACATTTACCCCTGTTGGTGGTACAAGCGCAGGGAAACAGTAAGCAAGATGCCTTGAAAACAGTACAAAAGGGTGGTTAACAAAAATATTGGTCAAAGGACAGGCAACTTTGTCAAAATATAAGTAAAAGCTATTTTTCTAATACTTAGATGCGATTATTTTTAAGCATACCACTGAAGCCTTGCTCACACTTGAACGAATAAATAATTCTAATGGTAATAACAACAACAACAACAACAACAACTAATAAAGATCAGATCTCTTTTTCCCTTTTTCTCTCTCTCTCTCTCTCTCATTCTCTTTCTTTCTTTTTCTCTCTAAGTTGATCGTGCCTCTTTGCAAGGAATTTCAATATAAGAATAAACATAATTGAAGTGATAGTCGAATCACGTATATGATTCTATGTACGTTTACGGCAATAATACATACAAGCCGAGAGAAATAGAAAAAGATATTGGGACAGGGGGATGGAAAGGGGGAACGGGAGGAGGGATAGAACGAGAGGGTGGATGTGAGTGAATAAGTGGATCTCTGTGTGTTAATGTGTGTGTCTGTGAAAAAAAAAAAGAAAATTAAATAAAAACAAATAAGAAAAATAGAAAGAGAGCAAGCGAACGAAAGAGAGAGTGCTTATATGACGCTCGTTACAAGCACGGTTATATATCTGGACATCGTTTAAAACTTCCTACAAAAATCTGCATTTTTCACACTTGCACATAGCAGGGCTATTGTACTGTAAATACTAGTTAACACATTCCAATTATGTTGTAAAGTATAAGTCATGTTAAATATGTAATTATAATAATAATATTTTCTGTATAGTTTAATGAAATAAAAAATATATTTCTGTTGCTTACTGAAAAGAAAAATAATAATAAAAAATAAAAAATAAAAAAAACCGAAATAAACAAATAAATCATTAGCTACTTAAAATATCTTCACGTTTAATTTAATTTCTTTTTTTTTTTTTTTTCTTTTTGATATTAAGTTTTAGTCGTTTATCTATTATCTCTCTCTTTTAATTATTTTTTTCAAACAACACAGGTGGAGGAAGAGAATAACCACAAAGAATGAGATATTTTATTATTGTATGTTATAACGCAATAAAGACTTTTTTGTTTAGATAACAAAAGAAGCAAAATGCATTGCAAAAAAAAAGAAAATAAATAAATAGTTAATAAAATTTATCGGAGCAAGGTTTATGTGGTCCTATACATTGATTAGCTATTATTATTATTATTATTATTATTATTATTATTATTATTATTATTATTATTATTATTATTATTATTATTACTAAAGACACGGGCGCACACGTTAAAAAACGCGTGCACGCGTATATATAATAGAAATAGAAATGCATATAAACGCGTCGTGTATTATGATCTGCACATACGCGCGTATATGCATGCAAGTACGAGTACGTGAAAATTTAACAAACAAACAATAAATAAATATAAATATATATATATATATATATATATATATATATATTGATATTAATTTAATATATAAAATAAACAACACATCCAAACACAGCAGACACACATAGACACAACAAAGGATACACACACACACATCCACATTGTCTCTTATCACAGTTGTTAAATAGATAAATATTTAATCTAATATTATAAGATAACGAATCGAAGGTAGTAGTTTTTCATTAAGATTATTATTCTTTAGTCAATAGTAAGGAATTTTTCAGTGCTGTGAAGGTTGTCTTTTGACGCCTGTGGTACCCAAGCCGTCGTATATATGAATGATATGCGTGCTAAATTTCAAGTTCGGATGTGGCATTGTGAACAATTATCCTTGCTCGTAATTAGCTGGCTAGTTAGTTAACTAGCTAGCTAACTGGCTAGCTAGATATCGATAGGGATCGCTTCCTGAAACTCCCCTTTGATCACGTATCAAACAAGTACCTGGGAAATAAATACTATTTTAATACTTCCAATTTTCCACCAACGACGATCGCAATACGTGTAGCTAATAATTCCTTTGAACGTTTTAATGAACGTTTTTTGATGTGACCTTAGATATTAAAAGTCGTATGTTGCATTATAAAGAAGAAAAAAGTAAATAAGAAAGAAAAGAAGAAGAAGAAGAAGAAAAAATGAAAAGAGGAGTAACAGGCAGCCGAAATTAATTTTTTGGGTACCCGAAAAGATTATTAGGTACTCGTGATTTCTACGAGTAAAGATGATTTATGTTCACAGCTGCGTTTGGCTTTAAATCAATATAAAAGTATGCTAATGTGTTCTCAAATTTTTCAATCCGTCTAGTTCAAATTGTACTATCTGATCAGATACAATCGAAAAATCAACGTTTACACATACACACACATTATAATATATATACATATGTGTATATATACATATATTTATATACATATGTATACATGTATATATATTCACATATAAGTGTATATATATATATATATGTATATACAACAAATATGTATAGATAAGATATATGTATATATATCTTTCTTCTTCGATCCCTTCGAAAGCACAGTTTTATTTCACTCAAACAGGAATGACTACCTCTTCTCATAACTGTATTAAGTTTTTATACTTTTACATTTTTAGTAACCGCATACCTCAGTATACACACTCTGACAGCAATCCGCAAACAATAAAAAGGATGTTGTTTTTCATAGAAAGGTACTTTTAGTTGCACTAATTCATATTATGCATTAAAGCATATACCACCACAATGTAAAAAGTTCCATTGAGAAAAATATTGTATTTGTTGTATGTCCATGTCGCTATGCTTTAGTTATAAATATACATGTTACTAATTAAATTATACTTGCGCTCTGTATATTGTACCAAAATAGAAGTCTAGTAAATAATGTCAAAGGTTAATTATACACGCATGGTTCCGCGTTGCTGTTTGGGTAAGGCAAGTTAAAAACGTGTGTCATATTTATATTATAACTTTTTTTCATTTACTTTCGGTAAACTGTGCTGATCGCTATCCTGGTCTTACTAAATAATCATCAATATTATTTTAATTGTCCCAAATTATTATATCTCTCATTTCGAATATCTTAGTTTTTAATTGACTGCTTTTTGTCTATGTTCAAAGCTAAAACAACAAAAAAATCCAAAATCGTTTCATTCATTATTTTACATAACTTTTAATAACAATTATTATTAAATAAAACGTTGCATATAGAAATTCAGCTCAATATATACCTCTCTTTTGTTTCTCTCTCTCTCTCTCTTTCTCTTTCTCTCTCTGTCTGTCTGTCTCTCTCTCTCTCTCTCTCTCTCTCTCTCTCTCTCTCTCTCTCTCTTTGCAAAATGTTAACTAGACAAAATATGATATATAATTTAATATAAATGTGATTCCCCCCTTTATCGCGCGGATATATAAATATATATATATATGCATATATATATCACGGAAATTTATTTTAACACGAAAGGGAAAATTCATACGTTGTTAACACTGCCATTAGAAGCTGGCAATTGTAAATTATGTAGAAAAGATTCAATAATTGTAAATATATCTTTATTATTAACAAATTATTATTTCTTCTCAGAATCTCTTAAATAATGTCATATTATTCTTCGTTGCATTCATTAAATACCCATCATGCATGACAATATGATTCCTT
The DNA here is from genome assembly GCF_001313835.1 of Polistes canadensis. Classification (NCBI taxonomy): domain Eukaryota; kingdom Metazoa; phylum Arthropoda; class Insecta; order Hymenoptera; family Vespidae; genus Polistes; species Polistes canadensis. The sequence goes on from NW_014569796.1 coordinate 175,984, forward strand.
CATATCCTTTGTTTAAACAAATAAAAACAATAACTATTATCTAAAAACATATCGAACAAACAAAATTAATGACAACCAACATCTTTAAAAATAAATTAAAATGATATTTAACACGATATTCGTATTTGCAAAATATTTCATTATGTCGATGTATTTGTGTACGCTAAAGTATTTTAACTGTAATTTATAATTTACAATTGCACCAATTAATTAAAGATCTACACTTCGTGCTTATTCCTTCCACGCTAAAATATTATTATATTGTCATGATATGAAAACAAAATAAATGCAGTTACGTTGTAAGAACACAATTTTAGGATATGCAATCCTATTTTATTAAAAAGGAAAACAACTTCGCTAATAACTATAGATTAAGAATTACAGATAAATGATATTTAAAAAATTTAAAGTTCTTAATTAAAAACAAGAAAAAAAGAAAAGAAAGAAAAAAAAGAATCTGCTGCTATTTGATAAAATATTCGCAATCAAACTGACTTCATTTTCTGTGATTCACTTTAGATTTTGTCAAGGATATGCCCATATTTATAAAAGCAATCAATTATTTTTGATATTCATCTATGTCAAAATCATTTGTGTCCATTGTATTTTTATGCCTCGAGAATAAATAAATAAAAGAAATAAAACAGAAGAAAAAACGATATCTGCTTTGAATGAAAAACAGATTGTGTTTGAAATGCTTTTATAATATAGATATGTACAATTGAGAATAACTTTTTTTATCATACGATGAGATATGAAAATATGCGTTTTAAGGATTTTCACGATTCCCATTTTCGTGGGCGCCAGACTTCAAAAATAGTTCGTAAGCTTTTTCATCCATAAGCATCTTGATTTCCTCTGGATAACTTAACTGTACTTTGTATAACCATCCTTCATTGTAACAAGAAGAATTAATCAATCCTGGTTTACTTTCCAGCGCATTATTTTTTTCTACTACGGTTCCGCTTACAGGACTTACTAATACGGACGCAGCTTTAACGGATTCCAAAGCACCGCATTCCTCTGAGGATGGCCGATAGTTGTTACAAATATTAAATGATATATGAATTAATGTATATGTGTTTCATGTAAATATCAAACCTTCTTTTTTAAAGACAGACCCAACATCTGGAAGTTGAGCATAGACTACATCACCGAGTGCATCTTGTGCATGATCAGATATCCCAACCGTTCCTACATTATTATCTATTTTGATCCATTCGTGTGTATCCGTATACCATCTTTCTAAATAGGATTAAGAAATAAGAAGAAAATCTTTGTGTAAGTACAAGTCAGATCAAAAAGACTCTAATGAGACTTGCTGCTAATTATATATAATAAAAATAATTAGAAAAATAGAAATAATTTATAAAATTGATAGTATGAAGGTCTATCATTATCTTTTCACGACATCATTAATGTTTATTAATATTTTTTAAATGAACATGTTTGTTTCATATACGTATATCATTGATTAATAATATCAACAAAAATTATAAAATTCTTGTGTAATAATTGTAATCATTATTTCATTTTAACTTACCCGATTTTAATTGTTGTGTCGTAGATAAATAACGCGAAGTTGACAGAAATGAATTTGGTAATAATTGAGTCCTGTGTGAAAGCACTTGTTCAAAAGAATGCTTAATTATACGTGTAAACAATCTTGCCATTTTTTCTTTCTATCTATCTATCTCACTCTCAGTCTTTTAATACGAAAGAAATTGTCGACGACTTAACCTTACTTTCCTTCGCGTCGTCTGCTTCGTCCCTGCCGAAATGCTCCGAATGGTGTCGTATTAGTTCGTTGATTATGAACGAAATACGCGCGTTCGAGCAAATGCAAGAATATTTCAATGATCTTAAGAATATTTCTTAACCATTTCTGGTGTCATCATCTAACTGTTATCTTGAAAAAAATTATAATGGAAACTTTTATGTTACATGATAGGATGTCATCATCAATAATTCGATACAACAAATAAAATATTTTGATCTCCTATCCTTTGCTTGTGTCGTTAAAGAATATCATTAATATGCTTATTTATTTATTTGTAAACAATTCGTTTCAATTAAAAAAATGTTTAATCTAATTAATTTTTTTCAAGCAGTATTTTTTTGGTAATCCAAGAGAATATGAAAACTCAATATATAAAAATATTATTTCAATAATATGAAAAAATGTAACTTCTATCCTTCCTTCTATCAAAGGAAAATATTTCTAATGCAATGACGAAATAACTACGATCAACCACAAGTCAAAGAATATGTTACAATCACGTGAGGTTAAAAGATCAAGAGAAATATTCTTAAGAGATAATTTTAGATTTTTTATTAACCAAGTTGAACGATATCGGCGACCTTTTATGAATTCAATGTAGATAATATAACAGTAATAATAATATATATAATCAACTTTATGATAATTATATATATCTTACGAATATCATTTTTTTTTAATATATATATAATGCTTTGAAATTCGATATTAAAATAATTATATTTATTTATCGTTTTGATAATACTAGAACAAAGGTAAAGCGCATTGTCAAATATATATATATGTATACGTTATAAACCAATAGTATAAGATCGTCCATTTGGATTATGAATAGATCCTACGATTGGTTCACTAACACACCATTCGTACCAAACATTTTTGTTATTGCATCTGCGCCAAAAATGCAATACTATTTTTTTCCCCTTTTCCAACCGAATTGGTTCCTAACATATAATAATAATAATAAAATGTACATTCTTATAATTATTAAACATACAAATATATAAAAAATTATCAAACTTGAGCGTTAAATTAATAATAAATATATTAAGATTTGTAATCCAACTCACCTTAATAGGAAAGAAAATAGGAAACCAACTAAACATTTCAGGACTATGTGTACTAGGTTCTATACTTAAATTAATATCATTGTATAAAATTGCTTCAAAATAACCAGAAAATCCATGAAGTATGCAATTCTGTTCCACGTCAAAAGTCCTTATCCCGTATCTATTATTATCTATAATTTTATCTATTAACAGAAATATACTCGTTATTTATATTATTATTACTATTATTATTAGTACATATTTATTAAAAATGTTTCTATATTAATTTTTTAACATTGCTTACCTTTATTTGGATGACAAAACGTAAATAAAGGTTGTGGCTTTGCTATGTCATACTTATTCTGTAAATGAACTACATAAGGCGTCTCAAAATTTACAAGAGGATGCTTGTCCTTATCTTTACATTGTCGCACTTCATTATATAATTTAGAAGATTGTACAGGACCAATAAACGAAGTATATGAACACGGAATACTGATACCATCATCTGAAAATAACTTCAAATATGAAATATGATATTACATCAATAAACATTTATTTTCAGAAATAAATCTCATTGTATTAAATATTAATATACCTTTTAAGAATCGTTGAACACCGTCCAAGCATTCAGGAGAGAGTTCGTTATCTCCAAAAGATCCAAGCAATTCAGATACAAGAATATCTGCTTGTTCTGGAGCAGTCCACTCTCTCATGTCACTCGATACTATTGTTACTATGTCTCCCCACAACTCTCCTTGAAGAGCTAGTAGACTTTAAAAACACAAGAAAATATAAATAATATATTTTACATACTTTTCTTTAAATTATAATATATATTCATATATCAGATATATATCTTACGTGATGACAGCATTTGGGTTTTTCTCAACTGCATATATTTTAATTTCTTGTTTTGTCAACTCAGCAGCATTCAATGCAGCACGCACAAGTGGACCTCTTCCAGCTCCCACAATCATAATTACCCTGTAACATAAACATGCATTTATTAATCAAGAGTTCATAAACGTTGTTATCAAAATTAAATAATACTTACATTTTATCAAGTTTAGTTTTTCTTTTATAATTTATATCTTTTATCGCTTGAACTATAGCCGATTGATATTGGGCATACTTAATAGGATCTTTTTCAAATATTTCATATGTCTGAGACTCAAGATTATCCATCAATGGTTGTAGTGGGCATTGTAAATAATCTTCATAACCACGTGCGAATCGTTCGACTGGCCCATCTATTTGACAATTCTATATCAAATTTATATTATTAGAGTGCGATATATATATATTTTAATCATTCTATTTATTTAAAAGTTTCTGTAACTTTACCTTCCATAAATAGTCCAAGTAATTGTGATAAAGCGTTATACTACTATATCGGTTTGCTCCAGTTAATATGAATTGTGTTTCCAGTATAGCGAATTTCTTGATTAACATTTGATGTGCTTTGCTCAACACTGGATATCCTTTCTTATTTGTCATAAATAAAGTCGTTGGTAGTATCAAACATCTCACTGGTTCCCCAAGCCATCTATCTATCTGATATATTTTATATTAATTTGTCAATAATATATTTTCAATAAACTGAGTACTATAGTACTGTAATTATAATTGATCTTCTTTTTTTTTTAAATCTATACAAGAAAAGAGAAATAATAAATTAATTAGTTACCTCTTCTGGTTCAGGAAGATCGTGACTTATAATTAAAGCAACTGCTAATTTCTTTTCATAATCGCAAACTGCTCTGAAACTGTTCCACCATTCCCAAGGATTATCAACGGTAACATCTTCCTCTCCTCTGTACGAAAGTGCTTGTTTCAATGGGTTTTCCATAGGAACTTGTACCCATATCTAAATTCATTAATACAATAAAAAATAACAATTATATCCAATTTTTTTTTATTCATATAAGAGATAAAATAAAAGAAATGATATATCGAAAAGACTTACTTGATAATTACAAGTAGCTAATAACTTATTGTTTATAATTCTGGCAAGATTAATATTTTTTTCTATGCCGCCTATTAATTTAAACATAATTCCTGCCAATCCTAAATGAGTAGCCAATGTTAATTCCTGGTTTAAAGATTCTTCACTATTTTTCCTATAAGTACTATCTATAGCATCGACTTTTATATGCGAAGATATTTTTCCAATAATTAAATTATTCCAATCTATAAAATAATTATTGTATATTAATAATTTGAAGATTTTTTAAAATTTAATTATCATTATACATACCAGGAGTAGATAATACTAAATCAGGTCTTGTTAACGGTCCTGGTCGATTTTTGACAACACCAGATAAAAATTCTCTTTTAAACAATGGGTGAACAAGTGGTATACATATAAATTCAAATCTATACAAAAGTAATTAATTATATATACATATAAATATCATAAAAAAATATTATAATAAATATATTTTTACAAGTATACCTAGATGAAGTTGCTGTATGTAAACAACTATTCAAATCGGGTACAGAACACAAATCTAGTCCACATGAAATAGGTCTTTTGTTGTTCATTTTGTTATATTGTGCAATAAACGAACTTAGCCTTATTTCTTTTGCAATTGTTTTACTAGGAACGCGCGAAGCCGGTACGTTACTACGTTCATACACTTGCGATAAGTCGAGACGATTCGGAATAATTCGGAACTATTCGGAATGATTCGAAACAATTCGAAATACGTCGGAACATTTCGGAGTATATCGGAAGAGCGGAACTTTTAAAATAGTGCTTGCATTTTATGCACTTGTAAGGATTTGTTATTTATTTTCATAGTCGTAATTTTTGTCCGATTTTAGCAATCAAAGGCTTATTTGAAAGATAAAGGTTTTTCACATAAAATAATTATACAATACTTTCGAAGAAATTTTATTTTCTTTACAAAAATCGTGTCTAAAAATAGGTAATATTCTAGAATAATTTGTATGTAACTAAACACCTACTTTGATAATATTCTGTAATTAGCTCGTATGTATAAAACTTTTATCTTTCTCTCTCTCTCTCTAAAATCGGATAAAGAATACGACTTCTTAACAAGTAAGGATGAGTACAATCGCCAGGCATTTCTAGTTCATTTTTTTCCACGTCTATCTCTGAAGTCACATTGCATACGTTTGGATAGCTTAAGCATTTAAATTATTAAATGCCATCTGGAAATAGTAATAAATTTTGTTATCTTTATTAAAAACCTATATACATTAAACGTATGAATTATGCCAATGATATTTTACACAGTCACACATTTTCTTATAGTATAGTTTTCAATTTCATATTTATTACACGCTTATAATCAATCAATTTTTTGATTTCTTTTTTCTTTTTGGTATATTAAAATCATCTAGATTATCTGTAGGTAATCTTTTATGTTTAGAAATACCATTTGTTTCCACCACAGGTAAATCATTTTGTATGCTATCGGTCTCATTAATCTCATTTGGAAGATTTACGGAGCTACTGAATTGAAATGCATCTAAACCTTCGGACATTGTCTGTAGACGTAATTCACGTGATTCTTTTTTCAACAATTGCTTCTCTTTTTGTTTACTCTTATTTTTCTTTTTCTTCTTTAATTTTGCTTTGTTTATTTCTGTACTATTTTCCTCATCGTCAATCTCTATAACAGCTTCCTTTTTTTGTTCTTCTTGTTCTTTTTCATCTTTTTCCTTTACATTAGAAATCTGTCCATTAACTTTGGGACTTAAATCAGTTTCTTGTTTCTTCGCAGGACTGTAAATAATAAGGATGTATAAATACAATTAAAATAATAAATAAATGTGAATATATTGTAAATAATAATAATAATAATGTTTACCAATTAAGAGATAACCCAATTAGTTGTGCTAATCTATTGTATGCACTTCTTGCATCTTTAGAAAGTACAGCTTTAGTCCTGTATCTGATTAATTTTTCCTTGATAGTTTCCCATTTCCAAATTTCTTGTAAATGTTGTCCATGAATTGTGTGTAATAGAGTAAGGAACAGATATACAAATTTCTGATTAATTTTAATACTACAATTTTCATCTGAAGTTAATTGTTCATCTTTACATTCATTCACGTTACATAGATCTTGTAATAGATTTATACTGTTTTCACATAATTTCTTTTCCATTTTAATTCTATTCTTGTTCTTCGTAGACTCAGAACGAATTAATCTATTATTTTTATAGAAAATAATTAAAAATTCTAAGGCTTGGCCTCTACGAAATGATCTGATCGTGTTCAAATCAAATGCATATTCCACCTAATAAATAAAATATAAGTATTATCGATTGTACAATTATCTTCCATTTTACATCGTTTATTATCTTTTCATAACTTACTAATAATGGTATTAGCTGCCAATTTCCTTCCCACGATTGTTGTAACAGACTTTTGAAAAGAATACCTGGCAAAATGCAATCTCTTTTCTTGAAAAAAGCTGTTAAGTTAGTTTTATAAATGTCTACAAAAGTATCATCAAGCAATCCTACATATTGCACACAGCGTATTAGGAAAGCGCAACATTCAGCTAATTTGTCTCCCATTTCTTGACAAACAGAAGCAGAACGTTCTCCTTTTTCAATTAAAGTCTGAAAATAACAAATATTAATTACTTCTCGTCAAACAATATTTAATATCATATTTATAAATAAATAAGTACCTTCAAAATGATTGTTAATAATTCATTATCGACTCCCTCTGTATCTCTGAATTTTTTAATAGTCGATAATTTCTTTAAACAAGCTCGTACTCGATTCTCTAAAGGTTTTTGATGTGGATCCTTTATACAAAATTCTAATAAAGCAAAAAGTGGAACAAGCATATCTAATACAACAGCCATTGCTGGGTTGCAATCTAAATAAATTTCTAACAAATCTGTAACTCTAGCTCTAAAATGTGTTAACGTTTGTGCTGATTTTTCTTGTTTCTTCGATTGTCCACGACGATTTTGACGAAGAATTTTAAATGCTGCCGCTAATGACTCATCCAATCGTTTACCCTCAGCTTCGTCAATTTTATCTACGTCCATATCTTCGTCGTTATTATCAGGGTTAGTACCTCCTAATGCTTGACTCACAGCAACACGTAACATATCTGTAACAGTTTCATCTTCATCTTCGTCTTCTTTATCGCAATCCATGTCACTTTCTTCTGAGGAATCGGTTGTAACTTCTGCATTATGTTCCTCAACATTATTCTCATCGTTTTCGTCATCCTCGTCAGAACCTGAAGATTCTTCATTATCGTCACCGTTCATAGACAATGGATTGATCTCTTTTTTGATATCCAAGACCTAACAAATGAAATTAACGTATTAATATAAAAATTCAACCACGTAAACTAGTGTTAATATTTTTTATATTAAAATAATACTTACGGATAATATCTGAGACATCGAGACTATGTACGGGCAAATATGTGGAAAAACGCAAGTAACCAATGAACGCATCAAATGACTATTTTTAGATAAAAGAGATAACAAAAGATCTATCACAACTTCTACCCATTCTGGTTCATCTTTTAATTTTGTATTATTATTTAATTTAGATTTCTTTTTAACTCGATCGTAACAACTTTGCAATTCGTTGATAGACATAACTGCTACTTCCGGATCCGAGAAGAGTTGTAATCCCATGTGTAAACATATGGTATGAAATATGGGTATAGCTTTTGCATTGGGATTATTCTCTAATTTTTCTATCAAACGAATCGCTTTTTTCCATGCTGCTTCTGATTCCTCGCTCAATGGTACCCGTAATTTAATATTCTCAGAACTTAATTCTGTATTTAAATAATGAACTAATGCGCTTAACATATTTCGTAAATCATTCAATTTAGGCATCTTATGATCCAAAGCACGGTAAAAACTATCTTTGAAATGTGCTGTAAAAGCAAATAAATTTGTTTCTTTTATTTTAAGTAAATTAACAAAGATATTTATGTTATGTCATAATGAAAATTAATATTACTTACGAACAAGTTCTACACCAACTTGTGGAACTTCGCAGAAACCAAACAGAAACAAGAACTTTAATTGATTCAACTTCCATTCTTGATCTGATAGTATTGCTGGATGAGTTATTAATCTAAAATTATAAAAGAATAAAAAATATATTATTAGTAAAATAATTTTATCGTAAACAGAAATAGATTTATAAATTAACACAAATATGTTTCGTGTTACCTCGTTAGTAATTGAACAGCATAGATTCTTTCAGCATTTGTCCAGCTTTCTGTTTGTGAACATTCTCTTTCTTTAGGAATTGTATTCTCTATAATGCTTCTATAGAGATTTGATAACTTTTTAACTCCATCTGCATTTAAATCGCCTGTGATCAGTTGGATTATTTTGACACCTGTTTTTTTTTCTATCATTAGATCACCAGGATACAGGATCAGTTTTTTTAATACATTTATTTGTATTTTTGTTTTAGTATCTTTAACGCTTGTTATTAACAAATTTAATAAATCCTTAAATGCTACAACAACTTCATCGTTCTTATTTCTCTTTAAAATAGAACATTTTTTTAACATATGTTGCAAGAAATCTGTAGATAACAAGGATGGAAACACTGTTTTGTCATTTAAATGTACAAGTAAATGTTTTAAAATTTCAATAGCAACGTGCTCATGTGTTTTAGATGGCTTTTTAAATTTACTGTCTATGGCTAACCAGAAGTCGGTTACTAAATCAGTCGCTGCCAATTTTTCACAAAATAAAACGAATACTGGATGATGGCAAGATTTTATCCTGGGTAAATCCTAAATAATAATAATAATACACATTAATTATGAAATAAATCAAACAAACTATTTTCTTCAATTATATATGTGTATACTTACTGTTAATATATTCACTATATTGTTTATGTTTTCCTTCGTGATGATATCATTGGAAGATAAATATTTTTTTAAAAAATCTTGATTCATAAGCGCTGGAAATTTATCTCTGATAACCAACAAAGCGTAAAATAAATCTAAAGTTTGTTCTGCCCAAGGCTTGCCAAACTCTTTTTCCATTAATGGCCAAATAGATGTTTTGACAGAGTCTGTGTTAAGTTGATTTATAAATTCCATTAAAAATGAAATGGAAACGAAAGATAAATAGCTACGTTGATTCCCAGCATTTAGAAGTATTTCCACTACTTTTGATTGAGTATCAGTTGTACTATTCAAAAGTAATTTTGATCGTATCAATGCACCACAAGTTAATATACGACCCATATATATGTCAGCTTTTTCCTAAAATAAAAAAAAAAATATACTTTTGTTAAAATTAAATATTGTACATATTGAAATCTAGCATACTAAGAAAAATTAAAGAATGATAATTATATTATTTATTCTTATTTGCATTACACTTTTAGCATTGCTGTTTGTTGGTTGTAATTCTGTATCCATTTTAGTTAAAATTGTGTCTATTGAAACATCAGGATGTGTAATTAAAAAAGTTGTTAGCGTACTATAAAAACCCTTTCTGGCATATAATTTCGAGGATCCCAATCCACGTATTAATCTCGTAATAGCATATTTGAATTCTTTGTTGTCATTTACATCCTATAAAGTAATAAGTATTATTTATTAATTTCATTATAAAAAAAAAAAAGTTATACATTAACACATATGAGCTAATATTTTTAGGTTACTTACAGAAGGATGTTCGTGCAAATGTTTTAATAACGCAAGTCCACCATCACGTCTCACTGCATCCTGTTTATTTATAATTTTCGCAAAACTATCAAAAATTGTTGAATTCATTTTGTCTGTACTTTTTAATTTAATATCACGTGAAGCATCTTGAGCCATGTGCGTACTGTCGAGAACCATTTTGTTTCTTTACCATCAAATACTACGCTGATCAAGAAGTTTACCTAAAAAAAATTATTTTTAATATTAGTTAAAGAAATTAAATGTTTTATTAAAACAATGTAATATTTAATAAATGATTTATAATTTTTCTTCATTTATTATACATATATTAAGTTAATTTAATTAATCATAGATATTATTTCTTAAATTTGCATATAGCAATACGCAATGATCTATATACACATATTATATATGCATATATATTATACTATCGCTACGATATTAATTCATAACATAAACATTAATTAAATAGTAACTAAACAAAATAATATCGACAAAAACTATTCATTTATCCGAACTAATCTAACAATGAAATTAATTGTCTTCTACCGTATCTGATTTTAACGATTTCGATTTTTTTATCTTTCTTTTATTTTTTTTTTATTATTCTCTAGATATTACTAAATAATTTACTAGAAAAATTTTTCATGAATTATTGACATTTAATGTATATTATTCTGAATGAATATTAAAAAAAGTGTTATAGTAGACAGTACTTATTGTATCCGTAATGCATCTAAACAGTTAGAACAGTGCCATCTTTAGCACAGTGACTAGCTCGACCCGCGCAGTTGCGAGCAGTTCCTTGCATCCAATATGGCAGGTCGAGGTGGTTACGTTGATCCGAGGCAAGTATCGGTGAAAATTTTGTTTGTATACATCAACCATTGAACTTATTTTAAATAGTGTTGTTATAAAGTTTCATTGATTAATAGTTTCTACGATGAGTATAATTATTTCTTCGAATATCCACACGACTTTAAGGTTAAGTGAATTCATATTAGAGTGCAGCACAGCATCTCGCGGACATAGTGCCTCAGAACACGCGGCTTTATTTTGGCCGGTTCTATATCGGTGGATATAAAACGTGCCACTGTAAATGGACATCTCTAATTAATCTTGTTTCCTACAATAATATCATGGAATAATTTTAAACTCGCTTTACGTAGATATGTTTAAGTACTTGTGCTCTGATAACGCAGTGCCCAATTCAGTGTCAGAAACTATAAGATTATCGTACTAACAAACATTTACTTTTAGTGTTTTCATTATTACTCATCTAAGAATTGTAGTATCACAAGTAACATTGTTTTTCATTTTCATTTATAACTAATTTATAATAATTTATTTCTAATTTCACAATAATATTATGATGCAAGAATTATATATAATAAATATTAGATAAACTATACTAGGAATAATTATGATTATCTATTTGCAATATCTAATTTAATTATTAAAATTCGTTATTTTATAATCAGTTTCAATATAATAAGACATTATTATTGTTTATTTTTTATCGAATAATTAAAATCTTTCTTTTCTTTTTGTTCTATAGAGATTATGGTGTCAATTATAGAAGTAGAAAACCATTGCCTACTGAACCACCATATACTGCTTTCGTAGGAAATTTGCCCAATGGAATTGTTCAAGGAGATGTCGATAAAATATTTAAACAGCTTAACGTTAAAGGGGTCAGATTGGTGAAGGACAGAGAAACTGATAGGTTTGTATCTTAAATATCTACTTTATGTGATTAATCATTTAAAATTATTCATAAATATCATTTGCAGATTTAAGGGATTTTGTTATGTCGAGTTTGAAGATTTGTCTGATTTGGAAGCAGCCTTGGACTTGGATGGATCTGTAGATGTAGAAGGAAGTATAATCAAAATTGATGTAGCCGAGGGTAAAAGAAATGATCGAGGAGGTGGCTTCGACAGAAGAGGAAGAGGAGGACATAATAGCAACAGTGGCTTCAGAGGCCGAGAAGGTGGCCATAGTAGATTTAGCGGAGATGATTTTGGTAGCAAATCTATCTATACGAGTAAGCGTTGTGCCAAGCATAACGTGTGCAATGATTTTTTTGTGTTTTTTATCGTAAATGTAGATTTTGTCATTTGGTAATATCTTTCTTTTTCCAAAAGATTAAGAAAAAAGCTTTGATTTTTCTAACCAATTTAAATACTAACTTGTCGATTGTCCATAAATATCATAGCACTTAACTCGTATAATTGTGTAACTACTTCGTTTTTAATTGAAAACAAATCATTAATAACATTTGCATACTTATCTATTGTCAAGGTTTACTCAGTATGTTTACGTTTGATTATTCAATCTAACTAGTAGATAGACTGGCTAATAATCTGTAGTATATGTTATCGAAATTCTAAAAATAAGCTTTAATATTCCAGTGAACGAAAGGAAAATATTACATGCTTTTTTATTCATATCTTTGGATTTGTTTCAATATTATTAATACTCTAATAATTATTTGTAGGATATAATGACAGAGGACCAGGTGGTGGCGGTGGAGGTAGGCAAGGAAGTGGGTGGGATTCGAGAAATAACAGAGGCAATTATGGTCAGTTTAATGATGACTCTAGTGGAGGTAGCAGGGAATGGTCACGTACAGCATCAAGATCGTACAGTGGTAGACCAATGTCACGTGGAATGGGATCTGATTATAAACCATTTAATGATGAATCAGATCTTAAGGACCCATCCGCAGGTATTTTATTTCATTTCAATATAACAATTCTTGCATGATACATTGTTTCTTTTTCTTTTATTAATATCAACGTTCCAATGTATAGGTACAAGCCGTAGAAAACGTTTGGTGCTGGCACCAAGATCAATTCCAGATCCTGTAAATGCTATTGCTGAATCGAGTAAATCAAGTTCAATTTATGGGGGTGCTAAGCCTCGGGAAGAAAAATTAAAAGCTAATGAAGTCGAGTAAAATATAAACTAATTAACATCTTAGTTTCCACTTTCTTAATTATGGAGGAAGAAATTTCCCAATAAAAAAACAATATTTCAAAAACCAATTTAAGATTCTCTAATAGTTTTCTAAAATGAAACAGAAATTTCTTTTTAAAACTAAAATAATATATGGAACCGTAATAATTTTTATTTATCCCCTTAATGGGAAGAGTCTTCCCCAAAAAACATTGTAATCACTGTAGGGAACAATTCAATAAGATTTCTTTAGTTTTCACAAGTTTAAATATTTCCTTTCTCTTTTTTTTTCTTTTTTGGAAAAAATCTATATATATATATAAACTTCTTCTTACTAACACCTTCTATATCTTATCTCTTTATATAATGTAAAATTAATATCAAATTATTAACCCTATTGGAATAATAATAATAATAATAATAATAATAACGAAATAAAAATAGCGTGTTAAATAAATGTGTGCAAATAATATTAATAATAATAATAATACAATGTGTATAATGTGCATGCAATAATAATAGTTAATATTTACAAACAAATTATTGTTAAATTTTTTAAAAGCGATATAGTATATATGTATTTCATTGTTCATATCACGTCATGTAAAACATTCTTATATATGTCGAGTATAATGATATCGAGGGTGTTGGGGTATAAATTATGTAAAAGTGTGCTTTAAATATGATCTAATAATACATATGGCTGCTGTTGCTGCTGCATCTATTCATAAATTTTCCCTATTGAAGTAAATCGTAGAACATATTTACTTTGCTATTTTTATTTATTCTTTTTCAGTCTCTTAAAACTTTGCACATTATCGCAATCCTAACTTGAATAATAATTTTATAAAGAAATCGTAATGAATTGTTTATTACGTGTCATTGCATAACAAATGTTCAAAAAATATTGCACGTTAGCTTGTAAAAAAAAGAAGACAAAAAAAATACAGAAAAGAAAAGAAAAGTAAAGAAGAAGGAAAGAAAGAAGAAGAAGAAGAAAAAGATAGGTCAATAGTTAGTAAAGATATAATGTGAATGCTTGGGAAATTTACATACATACCATTAAAGTGGTGGTACGTACCAAGGAGAACGTACCAAATTATTATATATTAAATATTATCTAATGAATAAATTAATTAATTAATCGCGCTAACAATAAACGTCGACGTGAATTTACAAGAATAAAACATCGACGACGATTATCAGATAGTAACGGATGAAAAAAAAGAAAAACAAATAAAAAAATAATATTAAAAAGATACAAAAAAAAATATAATAAATTTATGTAATGATTAATATTATGTAAACGTATGCTTGTATATGATAATATTTCTTGAATAAAGTAGCTGTTTGCCTCATACTCTTATAACGTATTGAAAGTAAGAAGAAGATTAATGAAAAAAATATATTGTGTAATTTTGTTTGATTTAATGTGAATGTCATTTAAGTGGGTTGTTCATATTTCTTGTAAACTATTCCCTAATTGCTATTTTAATGTGTTTTAAACTATCTAGGAATACTATGACTTCTTAAATAAAGCTATCTCTTTCTCTATTACTAAATATGTAAATANATATGTATACATATATATATTTATTATATGTATGTGTATCAATATTTAGGCTCAAAATACTAATTAACACTAATTCTTCTTCCCTCAATTCAATCCAATTATTCATATTTTAATTTTGTTCATTTCACACACACATACTTTTAAAAAATTAATATTTTTCTTTCGTTATCGAGAACTGAATTACTTAAGTTCAATTCTTATGATATAAATATATATACAATTCAGTGATTAAATATTCTTTTCTTTTTAAGTAACATAGACATTTAAAATAGTAAAATGAAACTATAAAGTAGGTAAACTTTTTCAAAGAAGTGACGTCACTTTACATATATCAATGCATTGATTATTTTATTTAAATAATTATATTAATACGAATTTGTTTTATACTTTTTAAATAATATATGTAATATTCTTTTTGTTTTTCTAGTAAAATATATATATAATTTTTTATTAGAAAATATATATTTATTAATTAATCGGTTGTACCGGAAATGAATGTGATTATATTTATGGCAGTTTCTTATGAAAAAATAAAGAAATTTTATATAATAAAATATTGACAAGTAATTTTTAAATGTATCAATGAAATGTTAATAAAATATTATTTATTGTCTGATTTAAAATCTATTAAAAATTATATTTACTTTTATTCGCTAGATGTTTAAGATTGCTATAAAGTTTCGTTTACATGTACATCATGTCGTCTAACCTATTGCAGCGTCTTATTCATTGTTGTTCATTATTTTATAATTATTTATAAACCAAATTGAGAGATAACTTTTCTACAAATTTTTCTTTCTTTGCAATAAATTTATTTAAAGTATAATTCAACAAAATGAATTATAATTATCTTAAAAAATAAGAGTGCATTTTTAATGCCGGCGAATATATAACCTTACAAACTGCACGTATTAGATTAAATTGTAAATATTTTGAAGTGTATGCTTATTTCTTTTAAATATGGCCAAGCATCATCCAGATTTAATCTTTTGTCGTAAACAACCGGGTGTTGGTAAGTTAAAACATTATTTCTTAAAGTATAATAATAATAGTAAAAAAATGCATTACGAAAATTATAATTAAACTATTTTTTTTAGCCATTGGTCGTCTCTGTGAAAAATGTGATGGTAAATGTGTTATTTGTGACTCCTATGTTAGACCTTGTACTTTAGTTAGAATATGCGATGAATGTAATTATGGATCATATCAAGGACGTTGTGTAATATGTGGAGGACCTGGCGTATCAGATGCATATTACTGTAAAGAGTGCACTATTCAAGAAAAAGATGTGAGTATACCTATTTAGTAATAATCATATAAATTAATATCAAATAGTATTAACAAATATGTCTTACAATTAATTGTATAAATTGTTTTCAGAGAGACGGTTGTCCTAAAATAGTTAATTTAGGCAGTTCCAAGACGGATCTCTTCTATGAAAGGAAAAAATATGGATTTAAAAGAAGATAATTTTGTTTTATTATAAGTCGTCAGCAATATTATTAAGAAATAAATTTTTTTTTAATATATATTATGATGTAATAATTTTCCCAATGATTTATATTAAACAATAGGACATGATAATATTTAAATCACTAATAAATGTGTGAAATTTCACATTGCATAATAAGATAAAACTTAAAAGTTAAGATAAAGATGTATTGCATATTATTGAATATATATATATATTGTATATATATATATATATATATATATATATACATAAGATAATTTCTATAAATAGACATGCCTTTTTAAGTATATCATTCGTTATTAAATTATTCCCTGATTGCTTGTAATATATTCCTTATTTCAATCACATTCAGAAATATTCTATGCCAATCTTACTAACAAATATATTTTCTACTTTGCCATAACTTCATTCGATATACAAGCATGTAATAACATTTCTTTATTATTTTCTATAACAACTTTTTACAATATATAGATTGTAAAAATAGATCCAATCTTTTGGCTTCATTCTTATTATTTTATTATCTTTTATCTTTTTGTTTAATGTTAATATGTTTCTACATTGCAGCATTCATCAAAACTATAGCCATTTAATGGATGTAAAAACATATGTAGGCATTTTTTGTAGACGGAACAATATTTTACAAAATATTTTCGTTGTTTATAAAATAATATATTCTTTTCGAATATATTTATTTATATATAGGAAAGCAAAATAGTAAAAAGCTATTATTTATTGTACATAAAAAGCAGCAGCAATGTAGTTATCATCTGTTACGTATTCTAACCTACCATTTTCTTATAAAGAATATATATTATTTAATATAAAAGTAGCTTTTTTTTTTTATTTTATATCACATGAGAAGTACAAGTTTAACTTTAAGACCGGCCATTCTTAATCAATTAATATTTCATTTATTAAACACATTAAGATATCGAAAGAAAGCATTGGTGTTCTTGACGATAGACTTGTATTTCTCTGCGACTGTTAACTTTGTTATTTGAACTAACATGATGGATAGATATATTTCCTGAATTATTGATATATAATCAAATAATTTATCAATAAAATAAAATCTATTAAACAATGAAATATTCCATAACCTTATTTAAAAAGAAAAATGCATTAATCTTAATTGTAAATATTTAAAATAGATGGATTTTGTCAGATTCATCAGTGGAATTATTTGATAAAGTTTATTTAATGTAAATTATATGATAATGTCATAGGAATGTTTAGTTTAATTTGGACTTTGAATTGTTATAAGGTTCTGTATATATTTCTCTCTACTAACGAAAGAATAATAAAACTACATTTGTTCTATACTAAAATACGATTAAGTTTCTTTATCATAATTTTTATATACCTATCACCTATCACCTATCCTTTTATATCGTGTATATACACATTATTGATTTTTTATACAAAATTTTCTTTTCATCTACATCTTAATCTATATTTTTTTTTATCAAATCCCAGTTGTAATATATGTTCAATTGTATATAGCAAATTCGTTACACATATAAACTACTTTTGTAATAATTATTACTTCTATTACAATTATATATAAACAGCAAAAACGCTGTACTTAAGCATCTATACCTTTAGTAAATAATAAGCATTTACTGGAAGTATAATTATTTATATAGGTATATAACATGTTAATGTTTTTAATAATATATATATATTCATTATGTTTTAAACTGCATTAACACGATATAATTAACATTATATCTATAAATTTTTTTTTAATAAAAAATATACTTTATACTAGTTCAAAAGAAGCAAAATATATATATGCTATCAAAATAAAATTTAAAGTTATACAATTTTGCAAAACTACGTAAAATTCATTGACACGCGTAAGGGAACTGTTTAATATAAAAACCGAATTTTATATCAATTTATTATTAAATAATTACGATACTGATATACGCGTCTAAATTAAAAGTATTTATTTTTCGTAAAATCGCGTAACACAAAAAAAATATAACTTCCTTTCGATATAAATTTTTTCAAACTTTATATGTATTAACGAAATGCCATTATTTAATGTATATGATTTAGAATAATTGGGATAAATGTATACATAATTAACAAAATATTATGTAATAATAAAATAAATATGAATGACGAAATTGTTCCTGTTATTCGGTGATTTTGTTTGTATATAATAAAAACTCTATTAAAACAAAACAAAAAAAGTAAAATTAATTAAATTGAATAATTTGACTTCTAGATTTATAAACAAATGCGTAGAAGCGAGAGATTCTGAATCTTTTTGAAAAATAAAATCATTACAGGTACTGTGATTTATATATATAGAGAGAGTTTATGTAATTACTGTATATTCAAATCCTATTAAAAAATTATTGTATGAAATATTAAAAATCTTTATCTTCATCTTATTAAAATAAATCATTCATCTTTCATTTAAGTCAGAATATTCATGATTAATAATGTTAAGTGTCAACGAATAAAAAGTGTAAATTATTTAGTCAATGTGATGCAATTGCATAATTACTTTCTACTAATATCTGCTTAGGCTTCCACCATTCTCTTTACATCGTATTCTTGTTTTACCTTGTTAATTAATTTATGGTTTCTTGTACTTCTTTCCTCCTAGACGTCAATAAAAATATAGTATTTATGTTACCAGTAACAGCTGGTTCTCATTTTGTATCAATTATTGCATCTTCTATAGATGGAATAAGAGAAATAATTATAAATGCATACCTGCATTAATATACCAATAATTTTATTATTAAATATACCGTCGTAATTAACATACCTGGCAGTGATTGCTTCTCATCTAGATAAAGATGAACTTGCTACAGATCGTCCACTCACTGCAGATTGCAAACTCAACATGGATCCCCTTCATCAAACACGAATGATAATGATTAATTTTTAACCAATTTTCCGTACTCTTTTATTGCATATAAATACCGTGTAAATATACCTGTAATGTACCGACGGCAAAGTTTCATAAAAGTACATAAGTTGTGCCTTGTGAGAGCTTATCGATGGGAGAAATTCTCCTTGTTCTTCTTGATTCTGCCATTGTAAAACATAAGTTCCTGCAACCTGCATTATATGTGTGCCCTAACAAACAAACGTTTTATATTATTTTTCTTCTCAATAAATTAAATATATTATAAACCATAAAAGAACAAATTTAAATACCTGAATGCTTTCTCCATCGTGGCATACAACACTCGGTTCTACTTTTATAAAACCTTCTTTTGATTCTTTTGAAATAGTTATTTCATGATCGCTAGATGGTGTAAATTCTGAAGTTTCTGTAATCAAATTTGTTAACAATTATATTACAATCATTACATCATTAATATTATTTATATATATTATAATAATATTTTTTACCTGTAGAGGGATCAATGTTATAATCTTTTGGTTTATGCAATACAGTAAATATTACATTGTGTCGCATAACATCAAAGTCCCAAGTAAGAACAGCACCTGGGTCATCACATTGGATTGTAACTTGATGGCTTTGCCCACGACTCAAACTGATAGAATGATACAAGCTATGCTCATGTTCGCAAGCTGTACTCTCCAGGTCAACTTTATATAAATGTTTTGGCACTACTCCGCCTTCCATTATATAGGTCTGTCATTTTGTGAACAGATGATAAATAAATCATTAATTTAATTTAATCTAATATCATTATTACACGTTTGATAAATTTGCAAAATATTTCCTTGCACTACAGCTAATAATATAAGTCGATAAAAAAATGTCTTTAATCGAAAATTCTTTACATGTATGATGTAATGTACGGTTTTTACTGATTAAATTTTTTTTTTTTTTTTTTAATAGATTTTAATTAATACTATTTATGTCATATATACGAATCTATGATGAAGTAGATTACTGAAACTAAACACAGTGCACCTTTAAAAGTACATGGAGTGTGGTACATCACAATTTAGATTACTGTTATACATTTTGCATTGATTCGAACAGTGTAATATTTACAACAAATAGAACATAAATTTCATATATAATCTTACACTGTCTGTAAGATTGCTGGCTGCAGCGTCGAAAACATAATATCTTCGAGGTACCGTGAATACTTCGTATATATTTTCCTAGCGGTTAATAGATTAACTATTATATATATATATTTATTACAATATTTAAATAAATCTCTATGTTTCAAAACTATTTAATTATTGTTTTAGCTAATTTCTTCCTATATGCAATAATTTCACGAGCTTGTTAAAATAAAATTTTTCTTATTTTTTTTTTTATAAAACCTCTAAATTATATAAAACTGTAAAAATAATATGAAATATGAAATAACAGTAATATTACCTCAGACGAACCACCTAGAAAGTCAGGAATAAATTCTGGATCTATATAATCGCTAAGACCACCTTCTCCTTGTTCTTGATAATCCGTACCGCAGTAAAATATGAATTTTTTTCTTGTATTTTCATCTACGATAAAAATTAATTAAAATTATGACAATTATTAATGAATTAATAAACAGTATGATACAAAATTGATGAATCCTTACGAATGAATGTGCTAATGAGAGTCCATAATATAGGAAAACATCTGGGTGCTCGTATAATAAGTACACGCCCCATTGTTTCAGGATAATTAGCTTCTACTATTTCAATAATTCTCAATAGTGCCTAAAAAACATTTGTTATTATTATTATAATTTAATGTTAATTCGTAAAGGAATATATTTTAATTATATACGTAAATATTTTCAAAATTATTAATACCTTTATACCAGGTCTCCAAAGATGACGCATATTTAAACCTTCTAAATCAATTAACAAAGACCATTGCGAAACTGGATGACCCCAAACGGTAGTTGCTTCATCCATTAAAAGAAGTCCTTCTTCGCAGATATGCAATGCCTGCAATTATAATAATAATAAGTATCTTTATATATATTGTAATTCTAATTGAAAATATAATTTAACATAATGTACCAATAATAATAATTCATCTTCTCCAGTTGATTTAAGGAGACCTTTCACGTCCACTTGACCTAATCTTAAAATGTATAGTGGTCGTCCATCTATAAAATAAAATACAAATAATTAAGTATTTATCTTATTACTTAATGAATAATTTGAACATAATATCTTACCTTTATCAAAATGATGCCAACCACCTGGAAAATAATCTCTGATGACTTGAGGAGTTTCATATTCTTCGAGAAGTTTGTCGATTTGATGTTTTTTCCTCCAGTGTAAGGATTGCGTTAACATATCCTTAGCTTTTTCTACTGAAAATTCAGTAGCCCTTAAGAACCTCAATAGCGTTGCATCGGCTGGTACTGAACTACCTCTTAATTCTTCTATACTATGTCGCAATTGTATCAATTTGCTTTCTTGCATCATGTCTAGTTTTCCTAAATATCTTTCTATGTAGTCTGATGAGAGCTGTATCTCTAAAGTATGAAGAGAAAAAACAAAATTATTATATATACTGTATCATTAATATATTTTTATGATTTCAGAAAAAAAGAACTATTAAAAAGAAAATAATACCTCTATTACTAGACAACTTGTTCTCGACATTACATACTTCTTTGTCACTATGTAATTCACTACCATCACCCACATACTTCCTATATAAAAAAATGAACCATTGCAGATGTAGAAGAATGTGTTGTTGATTATATTCGCTAATATTAATCTAGGAGCAATATTAAATTTTGTTTTGTTTTTAACTGCTGCAAATTAAAAAGAGAAAGAGACATATTTTAAGGTATGAAACTTCCAACAAATGTTTTCACAAACAGAGAGTAGATAGAATGAGAGGTGCTCTTGGTTCTTGATGTGCTATTCATATAGCCCAATTTTAATTTAACATGTTGAGCACAGTATCAATCCCTTGAGACTGACAGTGAACTTTCCGTTTAGGCGGTATCAAACCCTGGGGATTGACGAGTGATCACCGCTCGAATGGAAAGCACAACAAAATTGGCTCCATGCTTAACATGTTAATAATATTAATACCTATCATTTGCAACAATTTCATTTTATTATATTAACTTATTAGCACTTACTCTTTTTCCTTGGAAGTTTCTTCTTCTGGATCTCTCCATGGAGCTACATACGTTACACCTTCTTCTTTCAATTGATTGATGAAATATTCTATTATTTCTTTCCCCTGAAATCATTTGAATTTAAATATTACTATTAGAACAACCAGATGAAAAATTTAAGAAATTCTTTCCGATAAAAGTATTTACCTTTGAAATATTTTGAGCATATTGCTTCATTGCTAACTTTTCCATTGAATTCTCAAATCCAAAAAAGTTTTTAATATCCAAACTTGCAGTTTGTTCGAAACAAGTCCATTCCGTATTTTCCGGATGAATCTTAGATATAATTTCATAATAAATACACGAGTAATACTGAGAAATAAAATCTTATGAGTAATCTGCATAAATATATATGTTACTTACAAAGTATCTACATTTCTCAACGACGATTACTCTAGAAGAGAAGCTTTCATTGTACGCCTCGATTTCTAATATACTCTTGCGTCTATTCAGTACATTTCTTTGAATAAAATAAACAAAATCTACACCAATAATCTATAAAACATAAAGTAATAATTAGTCAATCAATTGGATGCGCATACATGTAATTTCATTTGAAAATACATTTAAGCTAAGTATTTACTTTTTTCAAAATATATGGTGCTTCAACATTTAATTTACATCTTCTTTCCGTTGTTCTAATAGCACCATCTTCACTTTCTTCATCTAATGTAACATCACATCCTACAAATACTGGTATCTGTGGACACGTTGGGAATCTGCGTTCATAGGCCTACAAATATAAAATAAATAAAATGAAATATCATAATTTCATAAATCTTCATGTGAATCCATAAAAATTAATCATAATTTAAAGGAGTAACAATCAAATAACTTTGATTTAGAACATGATATATGCATATATCTGTAGGATTATTGCATAATAGGATTTTAACAAGGACAAGTATAAGAAATTATAGAAGTGAAAGTATCACATCTTCAATAATCTTATTATGTTTTATGCTATATAGATAATATCATATATATCTAATTTTTAATCATAAAATAGGCTAACGCGTTGTTTTGATCAACTTAGGGTTAGTAGAGACAAGGTTTTATCCTATAATTTACTTATGTACATTCATGACCAAAGTAAGACGAGCTAAATCTAATGAATATTTCATGACAGAACTGTTTGAAGGCTGTATAATAATAAACATACCATCATGACAAGGGCAAATGGGTGCTTATAAACTCGAACAGGTGATTGATATTGTTGAACCATATTGACGTAATCTTCTTATTTATCAATTGTTAATAATTCACAAATAAAATATTTCCTATCCACAATTATATTACTGTTACGCGTCAACACGACTTAAATTCGTCAAATTTAATCACTTCACGTTATCATAAACTCTATCCACCAAAGAGTAGACGAATGATTCTGTTTAGTACGTATGTTCAACTACTAGGGAGCGCTTACGACAACGACATCAGCGCTATCTATCGATGAATTATACAGAGCCCCTTTTAGGTCTTTTCGTTGTTACGACCTTGAGTTGAAGAGACGGCACCCTTTTTGGGTCTTTTCGATAATACGGCACTTAACACAAACAAAATATGCATTTTTTTAAATAATTTTGTATCACAGAAAATAAAACTTCCTTACAAATTCGAATTCCTCCTCGTTCGAACTTTAGTCTTTTAAATAATACCTTGTTCATAAATATCGAAAATGCTATTTTCGACAATTTTATTTAAGGGTAGATAATAGTCCTCAGATTTACTTTTTCTAATTAACTTTAATTATATAGGAATTATGAATAAAGAGACCTAAGAAATAAATTACAATTAAATACGTTTTTTTATAGGTAGAAAAATTTCGTAGACAATTATTTTAGGTACTGTAATTAGTTTAATAATTACAGATACATTTTTTTAATTTTTTTTGTTCCTTTTTTTCATTTTTTTGTTCGTCTTCGCCTTCTAATAATCTTAAAAGTCTAAATTCAGTCCTCCAACCTGTCGACTTACTTATGGGAATTTTATTTTAATTACTATAATACAATAATTATACATATACATACATACATATTATAGTTACAATCTTATTTCAATTCTACCGACGATTCTAGTATAAATATCGCATCCTCGCTCTAGCGATACATATATATATTTATTTATTTTTAAGTTTTATATATATATATATAGGTAACTGATTCATGTACAGACGCAGTTTTTAGTACGATATCTTTTTTTAATCTTATTTTTTTTTTCATTCTTCTTATTTTTATCATTTTACGCGTATATTTATGAGTTAAGCGTATTCTGATTTCAGGTTGTATGCTTAGAAAAAAGCATTATGCGCAATTTCTCCTCATTATATGTGATATAACATGAAAAATTGTTTTTCTCACCGGGAGGATCATGCGCTATAAAATGACTCTTTTGACGATTAATTTTTCATTAATTCGTACGTTCGATTATTTTGTATTATTTCTTATCGAGACGATATGACTGGCAAATTTTACAGCAAATGGCAAATAAAAATAATAACATTAATATATATATATATATATATATAATTAATTATTTCTTCTTAACTTCTTCAAAAATTTCTTCAGATTTTCTAGTCGAAGTTAACAACAGAAGACTATGATATTCTTGACTGTTATGATATAATTAATTAATTATTATATATTTATTTCCATTATTATTTTTTTTCAGTGTTACATTTGTTGTCATAATTCTTTTTTTCTTATGAAACTTGTGTGTCATGGTTATTCTTTCTTTCTTTCACAATATTGTAGAAATTACAAAAATATTTTCTACGGACAAGTCGCTAATGTTACGCAATGCGCAACCTTTGCCGAATGAAATGTAAAAGATCTGTTTTATAAAAGAATATTAGCGAAATAAAAATGTTTATTTGTTTTTTTGTATTAGTAAAAACGAAATTATTATTATACATATATATATTTTTTTTGTAAATAATATTACGGTGAGATGTTTTTTACATATTTTATAACGATGAATTCAAACAACAACATTGCACAAGAGTGTGAACAATTCAAATTTACAAATTACGTTTTTTCAATATTATATGATAGAAATCGGAAGCACTTACGTATATAATAATCTATCATTATAATTCCTCGAAATAATCTTGATCTTCTACATAATTAACCTAACAAACGTGATATATAAATATAAATATATATGCATTGCATGTTGCAAATATATATTTTTATATTATACACACTTATGCACCTTCTCAATGTTTCTAAATTAAGTAGAACTTAGACTTGATGAAATTCACTTTACTCTCTGCTCATAAAATAATTCAAGCAAATGATTAATTTGATTAATGTACAATTTACAATTAAATCTATGTACTATTTTTGTTTATTAATAAATATTCACATAATCATCATCGCGGGATGTTTCTACGAGACTAACTTATCATTATGTAAGAAAATCAAAAAATCATAATTCACGTATTTGTAATTTAGTGTGGAATGTATTTTTGATTAACGAATTATAGTAAATTCTGAATAAACAATCGAACTTAAGTTCTTCTCAATTATAGAGCCTAACAATTGAGAACAACGCCTACAACTTTTCGGCACGAACATATAAAAACTTATACTTACCAACCACATTATTTTGGTTGAACATCTTGTGTCTGTTGCTGCTGTTGCTGTTGCACTTGCTGTGGGTGAACTTGATGTGCAATAGTTTGAAGTCTAACTTGACTTGAACCTGGACTACCTCTTGCTGTGGTAACAATCGGTTTTCCTTGAACTGGCGCTGTTTGTCTTAACTGTGGGTTACCGGCAGTTACTACTTGAATAGTTTGCTTTAAGGAAGCTGGAGCTACTGGTATTACTCGAGTTTGCAAAGGAGATTTGGCTAAAACTACTTGACCTGGTTGCGAAACAGTTTGTCCCGTTGAAACCTACAATTAAACAATAAAATCAAATATTTTGATATTGGAAATAAAGAACATTTATGAAACGCGCGAGTCGATGAACCTACATGTGTAAATTGTTGCATAGCAGACGGCTGTACATGCTTCATTACTTGTTGAATCTGTTGCATTGTCATGGCAGTCGGTAAAGATTTCTGTTGAACAATCAATTGCGTTTGTACCCCACCTTTAGTAGTAACTTGAGCTAATTGTGCTTTTTGAGCAGGCAGCTTTCTCTGAGCTATAATTTGAGAATGCAGTGTCAACTGTCGAATTTGCTGTGGTGTAGCAGTTCTCACACCAGCTTTTACCAAAGTAGCTACCGGTGCACCACTAGCTGATGTACCCGCTGGCTGAACTTGTAATCCAGTTTGTGCAAATATTTGCGCTGGTGTAAGCTCAGATTGAGTAGGTACTTGAACTTGAGCAACCGTCTTATTAGCCTGTTGCTGCAAATTTTGCCTCTTTATTAAAGCTGCCATTTCAGTCTCTGATACTGCCCTTGCTACTGTTTGCTTTCCAACACCACCTTGAGCAGCAGTCGCAGAAGCAATACCCTGTTTCATTAATGTTGCTCTTTGTTGTGCTGCAGCAGCAGAAGCAGCTACTGAGACTTTCTGCCCGGCGACTCCTTGTGCCTGGATAACTTTCAGCTGTTGCTGTCTTAAAAGAAGTTGCTGCTGACGATAATATTGAAATTGGGCAGCTGCCAAAGTCTTGCTACCAGATGCCGCGGCTACGGTAACACCGACTATTCCCTTAGGTGTCACACCTGTAGAACTCTGAGCAGCTGATACTAAACCAGCCGTTGCAATTCTCTGAGCTGCTTGAAGATTAGATACACTAACAACAGTTGGAGTTGCTCTCACGTCCTGCATAGTTAATGTACCACCTTGTCGCGCTTTAACCGTTGTAGTGACCATCGTGGTAGCACAAGTTGTGACACTGCTCATTGTAGTTACGGTCTTCATAGATGTAAGAACATTCGTTGCTACGGTCGTCACTACTTGTGCCAATTGATGCACTTGAGGAGGTGTAGTATTCGATATCGTTTGTTGCGATTGTTGCTGCTGCTGTAATTTAATTTGCTGTTGCTGTTGTACCTGTTGTTGTTGGACTTGCTGTTGTTGGGCTTGTTGTTGCTGCTGTGCTTGCTGCTGTTGTTGTTGTAACAAACGTGCTGTCGCTTGCTGTTGTTGTTCCGCAGTTAAAACCTATACGTAATATATCAATAATAATATGTAATCAAATACGAAAATAAAGAAATTCATTGAAGATACTAACAGCGTGCTTTAGTTTTTCTTTTGCTATTCTATCAGCTCTTCGCGTAGCTACTTCGATCGGTGCTAGTGGATTGTCATATTGAATGTGACATTCAGCTAGGACCGCTGCATTCGTAGGATTCTTCATCAAAGGATTTACTAATAAAGGTTTAACGGTAGAATTTCTTTTGTTAGAAATAGACTTGATAATTTCGAATCTCTGGCAACACATCATCGCGAATGACTGATTTTTATCTTGATTATATAACTGAGATGTTCGCATCGGCCTATTCGTTTTACTCTGTTGCTACAAAAATAATATATAATATAGTATATAATAAAATGATTAAATAATCACATTATTCTCATATCATCAAAGAAATAACTAAAGTATACCTCAGAGACTTGAGGTATTTTATATACGCCTTTTTGTTTCTTTTGTTTTTTTGGTGTTGTATCGTAAAGAAGCTTTCCTTCCTCTCTAGGAACAATCACGGATTCGTAACGATTTTTACATTGTTTAGGTGATCTGTATATTCGCGAGGTATTATTAACAATATCTGCAACCAAATCCCAATTTGGTGTTTGTCCAGGAGACAATATCATTAAATTAAGAGGTAAGCCTTGATAAATTTGAATCGCTTGAAGCAATGCCCAATCCTCGTATATCATCCATTCCAATATGTGTTGCTCTTGTTCGACAGGATTTTTCGTCATATGCGATGGTTTTATACCACCAGGCATCGATATAACAGGTCTTACGATTTCACGATATTTGTGAAGCTTCATATCTCTACGGATTTTCATTAAAGCCGGCGTTGGTCTATCAAACAAGGAACGAGGCGCATATACAGATTCTTCTTTCTGTCGCATTTTGACCGGACGTCGTCCTAAATGAATGATTTCGTTAACATTAAAACAATAATTAATCTGTGAGATTAGAGTTTGAAATAAGGAATTAATTGAATATTCTTACCATCTCGTTCATTCATTCCTGTGTCAGATCTAACTCGTTTTTGTTCTTTCTTAACATAGATAGGAGGTAATTGTGCCTCTGACATTGGCGTATTTTCATACAAAAATCCCAGCGAGTAATCAATGTAGACATCATTGTCTGTTGTAGGAGGAGTTGGTGGGCACCACATCTATCATAAATATGGGTTGAAAACAGTTATGATATCGGTATGTTTTGAAATAGTTATGGGAACGAAACAAATGTTACAACTTATGTGGATATAACTGTTCTCACCCATATCGTTTTATTTCTTATATCCATAAGAGTTATAACATTTCTTCAGTTCTTTATAACTGTTTCAATCAGAACCAATTTATAACCGCTTGAAAAACAGTTATTATCAGAACCGTTTCAACCCCCCGTTATAAATTTTACTACTTACATATTGCAATGAATAAAAGTATATCTTAAAGTGACATAACAAACACAGATTAATACAAATATATTTGTTTACTAACCGGCATTGGCTCCATCGTGTCGTCTGACAACCATATCTGTAAGACAGGAAAGCATAATCATGAAATCAATTGTATGATGTAAAATTATTCATTGAATAAAAAATGTTAAAAAACACAAATCTGTAGAATAATATATGAGAAATGAATAGTATATTCGTATATATGCATGATGTTTTATACCATATATATGATTACTTCGACACAGTTCTCTTTTTGAAGATATTAATTCAACTTACCTTACCTTACAAAACTTCCTGATTATATATACATTTTTGTTTGACTTTGTTTTATTACATAAATTTTTTTGTTCTAACTATCACGAATATTAGTAACAGATAAAAAAGTATACGCTAAACTAAACTTTTTCTTTTCATGTATAATAAATATAAAAATAAGTGATTAATATATACTTTAATTAAAGTTAGGAAGAAGAAAAAGGAAGCATGGACACGTATGATTCGCTCAAAGGTTTGTTCCTCTTCTAAACATATATATATATATATATATATANGTTTGACGGAAGTACCATACGGAATTGGCCGCAATTTTGACAAACCCTTCTCTATGTCACGTGCATATACGGATAGGCGTGCGAGCATGTACGCGATCTAACGCACGTAACCTATATATATATATATATATATATATATATATGTATATATGTATACTTCTATATCAAAAAAGAAAATCATCTCTTTAAACAATATGAAATGTTACCATGATAATTATTATTAATACTTTTTGAACCCGTACGCTTGTCAATGTGCCTGCTTATATCTTGGGTGACTCCAAGTTTGGAATGGCAAAGGCAGTGTTTTGGTGCCATTTTTCTAAACTATAGATTATTATACTGGAGCTCTTTCTATGCATGCTACAATCTAAAAATAATAACAAATATCTTTTCTTTTGCCTTTTATGAACGTGCGGTCATGACAGCCTTGCCACACCAAACCGACATTAACGAGAATGCAAGAGAAGAAGAGAAGAATAATAGAAGAGTAAAAGAGTAGAAAATAAGAAAAGAAGAGAAGAAGACGGGTGATTTTGTAGAGAGCTAGAGAGAAAGAGGTGAAAAGAAAAAAATAGAAATAGAAATAATAACAGAAAGAGAGAGAGAGAAAGAAAGAGATATATATATATATAAAGAGATAAAAATTAAGAAGTAGAGAAAGCACGCGCGCGAAAGAGAAAGAGAGAGAAGTGTGAATAATTTACTTTAGAAATATATTATATAAACAAGCACACTGAGCAAGTTGTTTGACACCAAAACGGAACTGAACCTTTGATCGAACAGACTTGGATACGCACCAAGAAATAAGAAAACACATTTTGTTAGCTTTTTTATTTCGTAGTAAGGAATACTTTGTTTATTATCCTTTCTCGGATGCACTCGATCATACAAAAAACAGGCACGCAACTTAAGTATTACATTGGAGGAGAAAAGGATATATTGATAAACGAAGAATTAGTCTTACAGCTAAGATATAATCAGGTCATCACACCTTGCCGTGATTTATGTGGCGCAAGGTATTTCTTTCTTTTTACTTTTTTGTTTGTTTGTTTTTTGTTATGAGAGCAGAAGTACGGCGCGTATTTTTTTAATAAATTATCATGAACCCCTCCTACAATCTTTTTCACTGCATTTTAGACTTGACACCACATCTTTTTTTTTTCTTTTTTAAAATGTTCCTCAAACGCCGTTTAAATCCTAAAAGCTACACGACACAACAGCTTGTTTTTTCTTTTTCTTTTTTACTGTGTCTCTAATATATATAAACTATTATAATACACTTGTGTGTCCTGTGTGTATACGTGTATGCATGTATGTATATATGTTCGTTCCTGAACGTCTTACTTAAGATTATCAATGTATAAATTACAATACCACCGTACGAACGTTTTCCATTCTTTCTTTTTTTTTCGAATCTTTACAATGCAGGGCACGATTTACAATGCTAGAAAATATTACACATGTGTGCCCCCTGAGTAGTAAAAGATACAAAAAAAGAAATTGAAGAAGAGTAATAATAATAATAATAAAAAACAAAAAGAACATCTCTTTCAATATACATATATATATATACAAGACTACTCGAAATAAAGAAAAATTGAAGAAGTAGAAGAAGATGAAGTAATAAAGAGAAGTAGAAGAGAAGAAGTAGAAGAGAAGAAGAACAGAACTTGACCTTTCTCGTGTACTGTATCGCCACCATTTTTTCTATGAGATTTCTCGAAAGAGGCATTTTTTTAATACGTACGGCAGATTTTTTATGTAGTAGATAGACTAACATATTATGTATATATTTTATATACAAAAATGCATTGCTAAATGTTACAGCAATAATAAAATTCCAGTGAGACTCAAGATGATATTAAATTATCACCACTGAACTTATCCATTGTTGTTTTCTCTTTTTCCGAGCTTAGAAGAGAAGGAGGAGGGTTGGAAGGAGATTGCAATCGAACAGATTTCTTTAACGGTTGAATTTGTAACTCCTCTGTATCAAAAGTCTCTAAAATTGTATCTCCAATTTTACTTTCTGTGGAAACAGGGCCTGATTTATTAGCGGAGGTCAATCGTGTACGTTTCATTTTTTTTCTTGACTTTTTCGAAGTCACTTCTGTTAATGTATCATTGTTTATACCGACTAAAGTGATCACAGTAGATTTCAAAGAAACCTTTTCCGTGTTGTTAGTCTTTAATGGATTAGTTGCTGCATTAGCAGTTTTGTTAGAATTCAAATAAGTACTGTTTACATTAGACGTCTCATCCCTTTGTGTCGACTCATTAATGTGCTTTACTTCGTTTTTCAAGTTTGATATAGTATTCGATAGCCGTTTGTTTGATATCTCTAAAATGTTGTCAGAATTCTTCTTATTTGACTGTTTCGATTCGCTCGTAGCAGAATTCGAATTTTTACTATTATTCGTTTTGATATTATGATTGTTTCTCGTATCTAATGTAAGAATAGCTACAACTTTAGCGGTTCGTTGAGGTTTTTCTTTGACTTCAGAAAAAGTTAATTTGATTTGGTCATTCTCCTGTGAAAATGCTTCCTCTGTAGCAACCGCATTACCATTCGTATCTGTGCTTAAATTTTGCTGCTCACACATTTTCTGTTCATCCGAGGCTCCTTTTATCGACAATGAAGAATCTGATTTTCTGATGTGTCTATTTCCTCTTAACACCGGTGCTGATGTCGATGGTGTCTTTAAATAATTTAAAATACCGACCTGCCCAGAACGAGTCACCCTGGATGAACTTTTTTCAGTAGTAGGCACTGGTGTACCTGGACGATGTTTCTGATTACCACTAGTACTCTCGCTACTACCAACTACTTTCTTTTGAACAGCTTTACTTTGTGCAGTAGACGATAATTCATTGCTCTCTGTGGTGGATGATTTCATAGGTGGTATGGATCTACTTCTTCTGAACACTACAGGATTTAAAAAACCATTATTGTCCAGAGATGACTTCGAGCTACGCGTCGTTGGTTTTTCATAAGCTTTATTACTAATATGCTCATCGTTTTTCGTTGAAGAATTAATCGCGGTAGACCTAGTGATCGGCCTAAGTGATTTTAAATCTGACGATGGTGTGCCTGGTCGACGTCTTTGAGATTTTTGCATATACGAATTTTCGATTGCTGTTAACATCATTGATTGATTCACAGAAGATCTTGTTACTCTACTATAATCCGAGGCAGACTGGGAATTACTATTATTACTATCAGAAGTTCGGGACATAGTTACTTTAGCTGTTACAATTTGTGAATTAAGAGCAACGTTAGAATAACGATTGGTAACTTCTAGTTTTATATTCTTCATATCACACGATGAAATTTCCTCGAGTTTTGTATTGGTATTAGATGTTATTTCCGAATCAACATTGTTGTTTGAATTTTCTAATAACATAACAGCTTTAGCGCTACGCGTGGTTACTCCTAGAGTGCTAGATAAATCAGATTTCCATGATTTAGATTTCAATTCGTTATTTGAGCACTCTTTGGACGATTCTGTACTTATTTTTTTAGGTATTTCAGATTTTTCAAAGTTCGTTTCCTTATTCAATTCATTACTTAGGTCGTTACATTCATTTGTAGGAAGAGAATCGTCTAACGTACTAACTGTAGAAGACAGTTCTAGTTGATCGTCATCTTCAGTAACCTGATTCTTGGCAATTTCGGTAGTAAATTTTTGACTAGTATCAATTGATATCACAGAATTTTCTGTAACTGATTCATTAATTAAATCTTCAGTTTCCACTGAAGAATTATCGATACTTTGAAACGTTGTATCTGAATCGACACTTCTGTGCTCATCTAATGAAGATGAATTAGATTCTTTTAAATCTATGCGAGAATCAATTTTAGTTTCATTATTATCTACAGTTACAGGATCAGTACTATTTTCATTTTGTATATTTTCATACGAAGAAAGCGAGTATGCAAATAATGTAGATTTTGAATTAGAGTTAGACATTGGACATGTTGATTTATCATCACTGCTTAAATACATTGACGAAGAATTGGATTCTGAAAAATTTGATTTATCAGTAGTTTCTTCAATTAAAATTTTAGAAATGACTGGTTCATTAATGGGTTCTAAAATTTCTTTTACATTGTTTCTAATTGGATTTTCTTCAACATTTTCAGAAGATTCACTACTCTCATTGATGGGATTTTTATTCTCTACTTTGTCTTGATTATGTTTTACATTATCAATAGACTTATTAATTTTATTCAATAAAGAATTAGCTTTTTCCGATTTAAAATTTATTTCAGAAGGCTCCGAATTTTTATTATTATCCACGCTAGTTGTAATATCATCTAATTCTAATTTAACTTCAGAAACTGTCGTTGTGACGTCAAAACGTTTTATTGATGAAGATGAAGACTGAAGAGAAGAAGCTTCTTCACCAGCAGTTTCATTATTAGCGAGTATTTTAATTGTTGATTTAAAACATTTTTCGGAAACCACATTACATTTATTTATTTGGGAAATCGTATCTTCGATATTCGAAGAAATTACAGATGCCGATTTCGTATCGTCAGATTTAACGTATATCTCAGTTTCCGAAAATTCGGAACACTTAACGACGTCTGTCGTGCTGCTGTTGCCTTTATTGTGAAATTTTATAGAATTTTTATCAATTTGCAATTGACACGAAAGATTCGAAGAAGAATTCTCTTCACAATTAATGGTAGTCTTTTTATAACTCTCCTCAATAGCTTTAGTTGGTTTAACCCTATCGTCATCTTCGTCAGAATCATTTGATTTTCCAGTCGTATTCAAGTCATTTTCAATCTGTGACAAAGAGGAGGCAGAGATAGTAGCGGTCGCTTCATTCCCTTTAAGATCAATCTTTTTTCTTTTGCTAGACCTACGTCGACACTTTGGCTTAACTCCAGGAAGAATCGGACTCACATCTAACGTCCACAAATTAATCTTAACGTTCCCCCTAGATCTAGTTCGTGGACTGTTTAAATCGAAATGATTTTGATCACAAGGTTTGTTCGAACGATTATTACGTTTAGGATAAGATCCTCGTTCTGAATCATTACGATTATCAGTCTCTTCCTCTTCGTCCTCTTCGTCACCTTGACTCTGACTTTCTGTATGACTTGACTCCTCATCGAGACTATCCTCAACAACATCTTCCTCCTGAGAATCCGAATCAGATTCTGTTGTAGTATCTGTTTCACTCTCAGAAGATTCCCGAGTACTTCTACTATTTCGCTTGCGCGAACCTCTCCTCCTCCTCCTCCTATTACCACCACTACTACCTTGCCGAACTTTCTTACTAACTAATTTCTTTGAATTATTAGCACTATTAACCTGATTCTGCGCGTCCTCACGTCCAAAGGTCAGAGGTTTCTCGTCATCATCAGCCAGTCGCATACGTCTTTCCTCTTCCTCGCGAAGTGCACGCAAACGATCCATTTCCCATTCTTTCTTCTGTTCTTCGAGTTCACGTTCGGCGGCCGCCAATTGTGCGGCTGAAAACGCACCTTCAGACTCTTCCACGAACTTCATCGCATATCGTTCAATTGGCGTTAACTAAATATGAAAATTATTTGATGAAATTTTATATTAAAAGAAAAATTTGCAATTTTACTTCTTTTTGTTTTATAATAATTATATACTTAAGTTATTGTTGGATTATAAAATTATTTTAATAAATTTCGTTACCTGAGACACTAAATTCTGTACTTCTTGTTCCGCCTTGCTAACTTGAACGTCTTCTTTATCTACATCATCTAAAGGAATATTCTCGTCGAACTCTGCTAAATCAGCAACTGCCTCAGCTTTTGCTATTTTAGCTGCCTGAACATCGAGATCTTCTTCCGCAGCTGCAAGAGCACTTTCAAGAGCACCCATTGCCACTTTATCTTCAACGTGTTCAAGTACTTCTGCCATCCTGGTTGATGCATCATTTTCAGATTGATCGATGTTAAAGAGATCTTGAATAGTAGACTGTAAAGTATATAAATAAGGATTATAAATAAATTTAAAATATGATATTAGATTTGTGTTTGCATTCATAATAATAAAATTCTTACACTCTTAAAGTAAGCTGTTGTAAAGTTTCCACCTTCGATAGCAAGATCTCCAAGTAATCTTTTTTGATTAGCTTTCTTCAAAATATTTTCTTCTACAGTTTTTTCGCTTACCAATCTAATAAAAATTCAATGCAACATATTATTCATTTGTCATGTAATTTCTTATTTTAATTTTATGAATAACCATCGATACAACAGTATCAAGTTTACCTGTAGATATGTACGTCGCGCGTTTGACCTATTCTATGACACCTATCTTGTGCCTGAGCATCCATTGTAGGATTCCAGTCACTATCATAAAATATGACTGTATCTGCTCCTGTTAAATTCACACCGACTCCACCAGATCTTGTAGATAGTATAAAACAAAATATTCGTTTGTCGCCATTAAATCTTTCCATTAGAACCTGGAAAAAAAAATTGAACAATGCAACGATATTGAACATTTAATATTTGATGATATAAAAAATAGTCGAACATACCTGCCGTTGATCTACTCTAGTAGTGCCGTCTAAACGCAAGTATATATGACCATGGAAATTAAGAAAAGCTTCGAGTACATCTAACATCCTAGTCATTTGAGTGAAAATGAGAACTCTATGATTTTCAGACTTCAATTTTCTAAGAAGAAGATCCAAGGACTGTAGTTTACCACAATCGTATTGTATTAATCTAGGTTCAGGGAATTGTGTCATCATCGACCTAGTCACCGGATGGAATAATTGCATTTTTGGTGACAACTCGCGTTGCAATTCTATCTGCATACGACGCTGATTCCAAAGCTTATGCGGCGGTGGATGAGAAACATGGAAGCGCGGTACTGGTGCACGTACAGCAGGAACGTAAACAACAAATCTTTAATAAAAAATAACTCCATGAAGATAACAGAAATATTAAATAATTATATTCAATAATATTAATTAAAATTACCTCTCAAAAACTTCTTTAAGCTCTTCAACAATTCGTTCAGTACTTTTTATTGCTTCTGCTAATGCTTCTGTACAGGAGAAAAATTGCTTCCGTGTACGAACAGGTATTTTAGCAGTTTTGCAATTTACAAGACCATTATGCCAAGAGCAGGCTGTGGATGGTTTTCCAATTCTTAATGCAGTAAATAAATCTTCACCGTATAATGGACACGCTGCACATCGACCTTCGTTAATGTTTGCCAATGAACGAAGTTTTCCTTGTCTCCTTTGCTTTCGTTCTTCTTCCAATTGTGGCTGATATATAATAAAATATAATAGTTCATAAAAATATAATAAAACATATTTGAACAGATGTTAATAGTAATATATCATGCAAATATTCACCAAATGAAATTCTGATTTAGGCTGTTCCTTTGCTTGAGTCTTTTCAGATTCCTTTAGCGTATGCCTCGTAATAATACCACAGCGTAAAGTTTGTTGATGAGTAGGTTGCCCATTACCAGCAGTAGACTGTGCCTGTGATCCAGTAACATTCAAGGGTGGAACCCTCATTACTGGTCTCCCACTAGTTCCACTCGTAGTCGTAGTAACGACTCCTCCAACGACTTTATTTACTGTGGTCGCAGAAGTAGCTAGGCCCATTAAAGATTTAGATAGTACTGTTAATCGTTGTCCAGTCGGTGTCATTACCGGAAATGAAACTAAAATAAAATAACATTTTCTTTATTAATATACTGATTCAAAGTTTTTATCATTGGCTTAGAATATAAAAATGTAGTTATTAATCATAAATGTTGTGATTAAAATACAATATAAATTTTTAATAAAATCAGCAAAGACACATAACATCATGCAAAGATACTCCACGTATTATCATGCTCATTTTTGAAATTATTAGGTGTTTAACTTTGTTTCCGCCGTTTTTTTCCTAAATTCGAGACTTTTTTTTTTAAAGAACTGGTTATACATTTATGATTCAAAGTATTGTCCATCGCTGGTCACTTTTTCTCCTATCTTTAGAACAACGTAATAAATCGAATAATGTTTCAATGGGATTATGTTGGCAGATGCTCAAGCTTATTGTATGATGTCTATGATCTATTTATTTCGACCACTAACTAACCGCTAAAACACTCTATAGGAAAACGGCGGAAGCAAAGTTGTAGACCTAATATGTGATTGTCAGTGGGAAATGATCACTCTTCTCACAAACCTGTGTTAGTATTTTGTTGATTTGAAGTCAAAATGATATGTCTACCAGTAGAGGTTTGAACCAGCTGTGCAAAACCGGGCACTGGTATTCTCTGGACGGAATCACCTTGTTTGACTGTAACTGTCTGTGTAGCCAACCTTTGCAGTCCATCTCGAATATTTGCATTCCCAACTGTAATTCTCTGTGCATTCATAGATGCTGTTGTTGATGTAATCGTTGTACTTTGTGAATTATGTGCCAATGTTCCAACAGGTATAGCTATTAGATACATGGAACTTATGTAAAACATATACAAAAGAAAAGCTAATAATACTAGTATTATTGTATTCTTGGTTCTAGAATGCT
This sequence comes from Polistes canadensis, assembly GCF_001313835.1. Taxonomy (NCBI): domain Eukaryota; kingdom Metazoa; phylum Arthropoda; class Insecta; order Hymenoptera; family Vespidae; genus Polistes; species Polistes canadensis. The sequence goes on from NW_014569796.1 coordinate 214,279, forward strand.
TATAAAATAAGATGATTATAAACAAGCTGGCCTGAGAAAATTATTCTAGCACCGTTGCAAACATGATTGAACAATACATACAATCACCAATCGACGATGCATTAAAATATTTTTCAAACGTTTCAATTCAATACCTTTTACACTGCCTTGATGCTGCACCAATTGCACAGAGTATCCTTGCAACTGTTGACCACCTGCTACTCGTAATGTTACACCTTAAATGAATGAACGATATACTTAGATCTATAGTCTTTTTTAGAAAGCAAATATTTATATGAATTATAAAGACTACAAAACAATTCATACCTTGACCTGGAGTACTTTGATTGTTGAAAGATTTAATTAATGGTGACGTGCCAACTCTTGGAGTCGGTAATATACCAGCTAAACTTTTAACTTTAGTTTGAGCTGGCTGTGGAGCTGACGATGGTTTGACTTGATTTGATAATCTGACATTAATTTTTATTTTTCCAGAAGGACATCTAGGAGGTGGATCTGGCTGATTATCTATTTCTTCTATTAGTTTTCTAGAAGTTTTTAAGCGTTTTATTCTATGTGCTCCAAATGCTGTTAATGTAAATTCCGAGTCTAACAATAACAGATTTAAGGTAGACAGATCAATATGCTGTAAAAATATATATAATAAAATTACATTTAACATTTGTATATCAAATATATGTGTGTGTGATTATATTAGTATGAAATTATAAAATATATTTACTTTAAATGGATCATAATCAAGAACACTCCATACTAAAGAAGCTGTAATAAATTCTATTGCTTCCATTTGAAACGGAGAGACTGTAGGTCGGACTTCAAATAAGTTTGGATGGTTACAGACTTTGCGCAATTGCATTAATACGTTGATTACACTTAACAGATTTCCACTAGCCAAAGTTTCCTTCGTCCTTTTGATATAAATTAAAATTAATTAATGTTCATTTTTTTTAATATATACTTTATTACCCTACATACAGAATAAAAATATATCATAATCAAATGATAAAGTAAGCTACTTACTTGGCCCGAGACATGAAATCATCATACAAGTATCTTTGTCTTTTGGACAATCGACACATAACAACATGCTCATACTTCTTTGGCAATTGTTTCTCCACCTCAGTTTTTAATCTCCTTAAAAGAAACGGTCTTAGTACCTAAAAAAACAAAATTAAAAATACCTTAGTAATCAATTTGTATAAACATAGCATTAACAAAACAATGCATGTGAAATATATATATAGTTATAAAAATCTAAGAATCATTGTTTCTCCAAACAGGATACGTATGCCATATAAATTACCATTTCTGACACGCGAGTTTTATAGAGAACTTATTTAATATCTCGCTATTTATGAATAAAAACACACAACGTTATAAGATATCACGTGTCTGTTGTCGGTAGCGAGAAAAGGTTTTTTTTTTTTTATAACAGACAAGTGCAAAAATAGTACGTACAGACCTTGTGTAGACGACGAATAATTTTCTCGTTGTACTCGCTGTTTCCTTCAATCATTCCTGTAACTGGATTACTGAACCACTCTTTAAATTCTCTATGGGATTGAAACACATTTGGCATTAAAAAATGCATTAAAGACCATAATTCCATCAAATTATTTTGAAGAGGGGTTCCTGTTAGTAGCAATCGCCTAGAATCAAATACGATGATATACTCTAATGTGTTTTATAAATTAATTAGTCGGTTACATATATATTTAAATTCTTTATTTTAATATTCACCGTTGAGTTTGAAAATTTAATAGCAATTGCCATCTTTGTGACTTAAAATTTTTTATATTTTGAGCTTCGTCTAAAATGAGGTATTTCCATTTTTTTCTTCTAAAACTTTGATGATCTTGTATGACAAGTTTGTAAGATGTAATGCATATGTGAAAAGCGTTTGGTTTGGTCCATCCTGTGTGAAATATAATTTTTATTAAATAAAATTTAAATAATATTTCTATTTGTACAATATTATCATTGCGGGAAATAAATTCTTTATTATTACCTGTCCTCTTTTGTTTTCTCTCTTTTTGTGTGCCATAGTACGTTAATATTTTAAATCCTGGACACCACTTTTTACATTCCATTTCCCAATTAAGCATTACAGATGTTGGTACTATTATAAGATGAGGACCCCAGTTACCCTTTTCGCAAGCCAAATGTGCTAATAATGCTATTGTCTGTATAGTTTTTCCCAAACCCATTTCATCGGCTAAAATACCATTCAACTTTCTATCATACATTGTTACAAGCCAATCCAACCCAATATGTTGATACTCTCGAAGTGAATGTTTTAAAAGAAACGGGATTTTTGTAACAACCTATAAACGTGAAATGTTTATAAGTACCTATATCTTAATAAAAAGAAAAAAATACAAAAGAATAAACGTATCTTGCGAAAAAATGTCGTGACAACCTTTTAAAGTAAATCAATATATGAAGTTACTAAATGACAACGCAGTCACTTATACTTTACCCTTCCTGAAATGGTCTATGTGCAACTAAGATGTCACATTACCTTGGATGGAAAGGGTAATACTTGTACTATCGACTCATCAGCAAAATATTCAATATTCAATATAAGATAAAGAATTACTTACACAAGTAGTAAGCAAAGTATTTCCTTTAGGTTGTATGCTTTCTGCTAAAGCTGCTACATTGTCCATTTCATTATGAGCATCTTCCACGTGATCTGCTTCTGAAGTCTGAAGATAAATGTGCGACATATAAAAATAATTCATTATCTCTCTCAAATAGACAATATTAAAATATAAATAAAAACTAGCCTTATTTTCACTCGGTTTCTCAGTAGATGGTTCTTCCAGTAAAGATTTTAGGCCTACATCTGTTTCTGTATCACTATGCATTTGTGAATCTTCAGCTTCATCACTTTCTTCACTTTCACTTTCACTGCTAGTTACTTGTTCTTCGTTCTCCTGAGTTTTTTCTTGGTCAGTTTCTTTATCAGACTCTAAAGAAAAATATTAATATAATTGTGAACAAAATATTATATTTTGATTATATTAAATATTGTAACACTTTTTAATTAATCTCAGACAAATGCCTCATATTACATCAAAAAAAATAGGATCAAGTATGAAAACCATAGCTATCACACCATCAGGATTGGTAAGATATCATCATCGATTATTAAGAAAAATTTAAAACATATATATTGTTGAATGATAAAATTCAAATCATAAAGACTTACCTTGAGCATCATCATCTTCTTCCACATCCATTGGTACATTCGACATATTACCATATTTTGCCATAAGTTCATCAATAGACATTTCATTCTCTGCCTATGAATATAAATATATATATATATATATAAATATATTTTGTTTAATAAAAATATAATCTCTGGAATGTTTTTTTTCTAAATCGTGTGTAATATAAACCTTGAGATCATCCAATTCCTGTCTGTGATCTGTGTTTCCTTCCATTTTCTCCTGTTCCATTATAGTATCTTCTTCATCAGAAGACTCATCCGATGCAGCAACAAAATCAGTATCTTTATCCGAACTTTTTTCATTTTCCTGTAATAGAAATGGTATTGCATAAATCATTACAGTTTATTAATAACCAATTTAAAGATTTAAAGAAAAAGATATACCGCTTCTTTAACTTCTTTTCCACTAGGTGATAAGCTTTTATTTCTTTCTTCTAAATAATTTGGTGGTAGATCTTTCAGAAGATCTTCCAAAGGCATTTCTGATTCTTTTTTTAATAATTCTATTTCTTCTTTTTGATCTGTAGTTGATTTCATTTCTTCTTCGGCTTTAGCTATTGTTTCTTCGTCGTCATCTGAACTTTGATTTGGCTGAAATTCTTCTACAATGGAAAAATAAATTTATTTTTAAATGAATTCACATAATTAAGACATTGAATAAATAAAACAATAAATTCATTCAATTTACCATCAGAAGGAGATTTTCCAGTTGGTACTGGCGAGGAAATACGTGAACTATTTATTGAAGCTGGGATACTCTGAGAGCCATCTGTTTTATTAAGACCTTCAGTTAACCATGTTGAATATTTTTCTGTTTGCCCTACAATGAAATTTAAATGCTGATCTAATGCCTTTTTTCTTTTCTCTTCTAGCCTTGTTTGCTGTTTGTACTCCACCAGCTACAAAGAAAAATATTATGAACAAAGGTTAACTTATTGTTAATGAAATAGCATTAATCAAACATCTCAATATAAGTGTTTAAAGAATAATTGTCCAGCATCAATATTCTTTGACGGTATAAAAATAATTAATACAGCCATACACAATATGCTGACTTTGCTGTTCCCACAACGAGCACACAATCTTAACAAATGTATATTAAAACTGTCGGCTTATTAGTGTGGGGTAACAATAAGTGTGTGTGTGTGTGTGTGTGCGTCGTGTCTGTACATCTACACGTGTGATCATGACAATATAAAAAAAGAAGTAATATAATAAAATTAATATTTTATTATTACCTTTTCTACATTAGCCCAAAAAGTTTTAATTTCTTTTGCAACAAAACTGGCAATTTTTTTGAGTCTAAGTTCTTGAGACTTTTCAGCTTTTTGAGCTTGAATAGCTTTTTCTTGAAAATGTTTTTGCACCATACGCGCACATTTTTTCGCAGCGGCTTTCTTCCATTTTCTTTCTTGCGCAAAATCAGCAGCTAGCCAAACCATTTCCTCCAATAAATAATCCCAATGAGCCTTTGTTCTTGCAGGCTCCTGTACCTTTGGTAATCTTCTTTCAGACCACAGTCCATCTCGTTGTAATTCCGCAATCTTTTGCATTACGTATGCTTCCTATAAGTTCCATAAAATATACATATTAAAATACGTTCAAATTATTGTTGGAATTTCCTACAATCGTTTAAATAATAACCTACTTGTTTTGCTTTTTCTACTATTTGTTCTTGATTATTCGTAATATCACTTGAAACTGCAGAAGTAGTAGATAATTTCATAAGCTTAACAACAGGTTGAGAAGTACTTCTAGATGGGCTAGGAGCTTTTGTTACAACCGGAGTAGTAGGTGTTTTCTCTGAAACTGGATTCGTAGGAGTTGTATGTTTTGGCATCTCTGGGACTAATGGAGTTCCACCTGATATAACAGAAACAAATGATCATTGTAAATAAGTTACGAGAATACGAATAATTGATAGAACTTTTTAAGTTGTTGTAACAAAGCGCCCTTTAGTTGATTAAATTATTTAAACAACTTTACATATGTTTTGTATTATTTTTCCATGCCAAGTAATCGTTTCAATTTGTAAATTATTAAAACATTTGCCTGGCATGAAATTTACATATTATATCATATTAATAAAGATATATATATAATAATTATACAAACTTGGAATATAAAAAGTATAATAAAAATAGCATTTTCTATAATAGCAACATAAATAATACACGTGAAAACAAAAAAGGATTAAAAAACTTTGTTCTTAATAGGCACAACTTTCAATTTCAACATTCAAATTATACAAAAAAGAAAAATGACAAGAATTATTAAATTATATATCCGATAATATTGATAGTGCTCTTTCCTATCATAGACTTGAAATAAAATATATAATTATTATAATAATAATCATGCAGCAATTAAAAGGACTTTATCAGAATTAATACAATTATAAATAATTGTATTCCCAATAAAAAAAAAAAGCTATAAATTAAATTGAAATGAGAAATATATGAATAACATTTTAAATCTTAGTAAATTTTCATATGTTATACATATATTATTTCAAATGTATGTAATAAAAAAATTGTATCCACCACCCGCAACATAACTAGCACCTTGCAAATAATTAACAGAATAAAAAGCACATACAAACAGAAAAAGACATTTAATTATTACTTAAATATAATAAAGAAATCAAGATTTGTTCAATGATTTATCAAATTAAAACACAATTGTTCACCTCAAAGTAAATTTGTATGAAATATTCTAAACATCAAATGACAGGCCCTATAGTAAGTAATCACCTATAATGAGCGTGGGTGCTAGAGTAGAAGTAGGTGGAGGGTGAACGGTGACTGGTGAAGACTGTATTGCTGCTCGGAAGGCAAACACCATGCCATGGCGGCCCCCTTGAGGCCTACCTGGTACTTGTCCTATTGCGCAAATGATTTTTTATTTTATCATGATACATGTACTAAATGCAATCTGCTTTGACTAAATTATTTTTTCCACGATATGTATAATATATTAAAAAATATTAAATTGGCTATTGCCTATGATTCATATAATTTCAATAAAATTATTGATTATCACTTATTATGTTTTAATATGACTTTTAGATAAATATATAAAATAATAATTACAGTACCACAGGCTATCAGTGAGGTAATACTTTATGGCATGCGAAATAAGTAGTATATTATGTAAAAGAATTGATACTGGAATAAAGGTGTGTATAAATGCTTATAATTTTTTGTGCACTTATGTACAAGAAATCAACTATTTATCATTTTATAGCTATTGTTAATAATAGAAATTAAACAACTAAGCATGCTAAGTATTTACTACCTTGTTGACTAAGTTGAGCAACAGCGGCAGGTAAAGTTGTAGATACTGCAACTGGAGTCACACCAACTCCAGAAATTTTCACTTCTGCGTTCTGATTCGTAGGAACTGTAGTTGAAGCAGATGTCGTTACAGGAGATAATGGAATTTCTCGTATTGATGGTAATGGAACTGTTAAATCTTCATCATCATCATCTGGATCTAATCTATGTTGCCTTAAAAAATGTAAATACTGTGATGTAGGTGGACGTTTTTTCCAAGCTTGAAAATCCATCATATTTCCACCAGCATGAAGGAAGAACAATTCTGAAGCGTTCTCAGCATATTTTTCTCTTATTGCTCTCATTCTCTTCATTTTGTGTTCAATAATACGTTTCCTATAACTCATACCATCATCTGCAGTAGCAGTTACTTTCTCCGTATTTTCTGTAAGTTTTAATCTTTTCCTCGCTGGTGGTGACTGCATTGAAACTTGGGAAGAAGGTGCAATAAACATGTTCCCCATAGAAGTTCGCACAAGTTTAGGTGAAGTCGCCAATACAACCTTTGTCGAAGTTTGGCGAGAAGGTGATGTGAGAGGCGTACTACTTGCACTTGGAACTCCCACAGTGCTAACACGAGGTGTTGTGTTACTAATATTAACAATCCTCGTAACACCAACTTGCTGAACATTTGTATTGGTCGTAGCACTACTTGTAATAACCTAGAAAAGATGTAATATTGTATTTATAATCGAATACAACATATTTTATAAAGCAAGCAAAATATTCAAAAAGTACATAATCTAAAAAGAAACGCACATTGTAAAAGAAAAGTATAGAGAGAAGTTTATGCTAACAAGTTAATGTCTTATCGCTATATTTTTATTCATGATTACCTGTGTAAGGCCGGGAACTTGTGAAGTAATAACAAACTGCTGGCCACCACCAGTAGTGAGTACATTGAGCCCTTGGGCTGTAGCCAGAACTTGCTGGAGACTGACAGTTTGTTGTGTTGCACCACCATTGTTTCCCCCATTATTTCCTCCACCCCCGGAAAGGGGCGGCAAAATAGGTGCACTTTGCTTATCACTCATTACATGTGACACTATAAAAATTGTTAAATTATATTGCAATAAAATGATATCTAATCAGATTTAAATTTAAAGTGAAATTTTATATATTTATAACCTAACTATAAAATTTAAAGTTAGTCTGCTAGAATATTGAAGTATTCCAAATTTAAGAAAGAAAACAATTAGAAAATATATATATATATATATACAAGATTAAAAATAGAATGAACAAAATAAAATTTTGATACTACAAAATACATGTGATTTGTATGAACATAACATAATATCATTTATTACATGAATTAAAACAAAGAGTATTCAATTTTTTAAAAAGAAAAATAATTAAGAGATCTATTTAATAAGTTTTACATATACATACATACATACATATGTGTGTAGATATATAAGACTATAATAACGATATAAACAAAACATTTATGTATGTTATTTAAACCAATCTAAAGTACTTCTATCAAAACATCCAACACAAATAAAATTACATACGGAATGTCAACGTAATTAATTATCTTATGAGTATTTGATGAGTACAAAAAGTATTGCATGGCATAATGCATTTCTTTTTTTAGTTTTTAACAAACGCATACTCAGATACGATCTTTGTTCGGGAATAGAGTACAAATACGGTCATGTAAGAATGTTAATTGATTTGTGAAAAAAGCGCCGAAATCAAAATTTCGCTATGTATTCATTCATAAAGACTCATTGGAATTTATAAAACGTTAGTACTGCGCAGAAGTGCGCGTACATTGAAAATTACGGTATCACGAAGACGTTGAATGTCTCAGCGACCAACCGGTCGTCGAAAATAGCGTTGTCATTTCGAATATCGAAAGAAAGTTAAGAATACCCGAGACTTACGCGACAAACATTTGGGGCGTACGAGTGTTCCTTCGACGAATAAATTAAGATTATCCGAATAAATACTTTTGTAATATAATTTTAAATATGCTAATTAATAATTGAGATACAAAGTACGTTATTTTTGATTCTTTAAACTATACCGTTATTCGAAATATATATTTTCTTATAATTGCGTCAGTGGAGCCTCGCGGTGATACAAAAGAATTTTTTCGTCCGCCATGTTGGCGTTGCTCTGATACGAGGGCGGACTTACCATAATGTAATCACAAAATTCTGCAACGTAGGTGAGCCATCCACGAAAATAATTGTCACACCCGTGATCGGCGAGCGTTAAATAGCAATTAGGTACTTCACGTAATATACGCTACATGAGCTATATTTAATATTTTACAGAACATTTTCGCTCGACTTGCTCAAGGACGCAGACACTTCTAAACATGGCGACGGCTCCCGATAAAATTTCGGACGGGACCGGATCAGGAGCAGCTTGCTCATGATCGTTTACAGAAGCCACGGTTGGATGGCGCTACTATGCAGCTCGAACTCTCTGATTGGTTGAAACGAAGGAAACGTTTGGCAACGTGGCATCAATGGGATCACGCGATTGGTGGAATGTTAAAATGTTAAAACTACTAACTTTAATCAAATCAGCAACCATTATTCCTTGCTTGTATTAATATTTCTTACATATTCACATTAACTTTTTTATATTAAACTGTTATTCTTGCATGATTACATAAAAAATTATCAAGATGAAATTTTATTTAATGATCTTAAGACAAAGACTATTTGAACTAATATAAACTTAGATATATCTTCTATAGTTGATATAAAAAAGCTTTTATTCTTTACTAATCCTAATATAGCATTATAGATCCATGACCATACAAGCTAATATTAAATAATCGCGAGTATAATTTCTTATAATAGTACGTATATACGTTGCTTTTATAGTATCATCAGCATAATTATTACAATTATAATCAATTATATGAATTATACAAAGAAACTTCTATAGAAATATCGAATAGATTACTAACTAGTATCTATTATCAAAAACAAATTAATATTCGTAAAAAAAATAAAGCGGATGCAATAAGATGAAATTTGTACTCACTTTATATCATCTCATCCTGTGTTCCGATGATACTTGGAGCTCATTCCACTGTTGAAATATTTTCTGTTCAATAGCACGTGCACACGATTGCCTATCTCTGACCATGTGCGTGCCTGGTGAGCATAGCTTCCGTATAAAGGAAAAATACGTAGAATGCGTATCTTCGATATACAACATTGAAATATTCGATCGTTAATGAGTTGAAGAAAACCATTAAAAGGAGATTTCTTCATCTTCAAAGTGACCTAAGATTGATATGCGGACAAAAAAAAATGTGAAAAACAAGAAAGACGAATATAAATATACGCGTGAATACGAGAAAGGTTAATCTTAGACGAAATATGTCGTACCACGATGTATCCTCTTCTCTCCTTGAATAATTCCATCCACTCGACTTTTTCTTCATCAGGCTAACCGCGTGCTTCACGCGCAAACACGAGAATGACGCCTGAGGTCATTTCGAGTACTTAATACGGCGCATCATCTACTTTAGAAAGCTACCTTATATTTACACTGATCTACGTAGTATGTGTTATAACGATTTGAAATTTATTGAGATAAAGGGGGGGGGATTTCCTTTTACTTTGTGTATTAAATTTTAACTATTTAATTTTTTTTATTTATTTTTAATTATAGAATGGAACAATTAAATTCTAATATGCATTCTCAATTATCGGAAAGCATAATTCAACGGTTACGTCATAAAAAAATATTCACTGTAATCGATTTTATAATCGAGGATCAAGACAAATTAAGAACTGTAACGAATCTTTCATTTAAGGTACGTTTAAAATTTTATATTTTATTTAAAAATCTCTTATTTTTTATATATTATAATAGAATTTTACGATAAAAATTTGTACAGGAAGTGATTGACATTAAGAAAAATCTTACAGACAAATTTGGTGGCATTATAAAAAGACCCTCAGTTTTATGGAAATTAGAACAACTAAATACAGTTCGCACTAAAATAAGAAGGTATTTATTGGGATTATATTATAAATAATAGAATAGATTATATTTGTAAACAATATAAAATATTCTTAATTAATTATATTACAGTTTGGATGATTTACTAGGCGGTGGTTTAAATCCTGGTCAAATATATGAAGTATGTGGTTTATCTTCCTCTGGAAAAACACAATTATGTCTAACAATTGCAAGTAATATTGTATTATTACCGAATAGTCTTGTGAGGTACATTGATACCAAAGGAGATTTTTTTGCCTCCAGAGTAAAGAATATTTTGAAGTATAGGACTAACAGCAAAGAGGTAATGTTTATAATTTTGTTAATTATATATATGAAATATATATTCAGAGAGAGAGAGATAGGTTTATATAAAATAACAATATATTTTTAGGAAATCAATAAAGCGATGGAGCAGATAAGAATTACATTGGTGCGAGATTCTAATAAATTACTTGTTATTCTGCAATATATAATAAATATTTTAAAACAAGAGAATGATATGCGTACAAAAGCCTTAATCATCGACTCTCTGCCAGGAATAATTTTTAAATCTTCTAAGGACCCAGAAATTAATTTTATTTTAAATCATTTATCAAATCTATGTCGATTTATAGCGAATGAATTTAATATACCTATTATTATAGTAAATTTAATAACTCATTGGACACTGCCAAATGATAGAAGCAGTGGATCCGCAACAAAAGAAACACAAACATTAGTAAATCCTGCATTAGGAAAATATTGGCTGCATATACCCAATACAAGATTACTCATTGAAAAGTTAAATAATAATTATAGAAGAATTTCTGTTTGGAAAAGTTTTCAAATTAAAATGGATTCTGTATGCAATGTTAAATTAAACGAAGCTGGTGTTACATGAGTGATATATAATTTATTGAAAGTATATTAGAGAGTAATTGTATAAAAATCATAAGTTTAAGGGGACTAAAATTGTTCATCATCTTTTGTTCAAAGCATGTGAAACTTTAGTGACAGATATGAAAAAAATAAAAATATGTAACAGTTTCTCTATCATGCGTTTATTGTTTAGTTATATCAGGCTATACTCTATCTTTCATTCAGAGCATGTGTGATTTTAGTAATGGGTATGTTAAAAATGTGAACTACAAGTGCAACAGGAAAATAATGTCTCCACCATGTATTATATATGAGCTTGTATATGTTATATCTTTCTAAGATGTTAATAATAAAAAATTAACGAATATATCATGTAATACATATTTTAACAGAAACAAAAAATTAGTTTTTTTTTATTTTTTCTACTTAAAAATCAAAAATACAAAAATAACAAATCATAAATATTCAAATTGTTATAGAAGAATAATTTATTGAATATATTTATTTATATGTATTATATTAGAGGTCTTTTATATGCCAATAATTTTTCATGATCATATATAGTGTGAATCTTTTCATACATATATTTAAAGAAGTATAAAAGATTGTCGTATCGGCCATCATACTTTTGATTAGAATTAGATATATTAGATGTATTTAATTCTCCAATTTTTAAATTATCCTTATTCTCTTCTCTATATGTACATTCTATTATATCAAAGGCACATGTATGAAGTTCTACTAAAAATTGATGAATCGCTTCTATTGTTGCCAAATACCATCTTGGGCTTTTCTTTTGGTGTCGCCAGAATTGTGACATTCTTGATTTTAAAATGATACATCTTAAATCTATAAATTAATGTTTAGTTTTAAATTAAAATAAATTCAAATAATGGGATGAGAATATCGTTAAATATTATACAGGCCTCTAAATCTTTGATCTTTATATATCGACTTTGTTTGATGCCATGTACTATCGATAAAAATTGCTCTCTTTATTGGATATTCATTCCTTCCAATTCTTTCTAAAAAACTTTTCCCATCTTGTTTAACTTCCTTAACAAGTAAGCTACTGATACTTACAGCAGTTTTGCTAGGAAAAATGAGAACAGTCTGAGGGATAATGTCATTAACATATGTAAAAAATGTAATGATTACCAACGAATTGTATTGCTATATATATTATCATACCTCTTCGTTCTTTACCATTTCAGGAAAATCTGGATAAATATATATCTTTACGTCATCAGGGGCTAATACGGCAGCATGGACAGCTGTACTTTTTCCTTCTATTTCTCTACGATGTTTAATAATATCTATTTTTACAGGTAGCTGTAATAATAAGAAATTTAAAATCAATATTATTTATTAAATATATATAGAAATATTAATGCATTGTTGACTGGCAGTTTTATACAGAAGCTAGACAGTGTAAGCTAGAGTTAACTCATAACCGGTTAATTACATTTGGACATGAAAACAAAAATTAACATGTGACCGGTTAAATATTTAGACAATTTTGTCATAGATACCTTCAAGCGTGGAAAATATTTTTCATCGATCATAGGAGTAAAACATGTATAACAAAAAAATTTTCTCGACCTATAACAATTTTCACATATTTTTCTACCCTCAACAGTATCTAAAATTTGTGCATTGTCGATCTTTAAATGTTTAAAAGGGGCCCTGTCGATGATCCTTTGATTTTCTTCCAAATAATACTTCTTATCGTCTTCAAGAACTACATTATTTCCTTCAGCCATATTATTTTTATTGCAAACAAGATCTTCAGTCAATACATTAAATATTTTAACACAATTTATTGAATTAATCGTTCATTCACGTATTCGTTTGATCACATCCTTAAAATTAAATATAAAATGATGACAAATTTGTTTTATTAGCAATACATTTTAGTTCACCTTTCTCACCTTGCATAAAGGAACGTAATCTATAAAATTTAATATAAACGAAACCCAAAAAACCTATAAAATATATATATAAATATATATAAATATGCATATATCTCAAATGTCATATAAACAAGTACAGAGAGAACACTCCTACGAATATAAACAGTTTGAGGAAAGTTTATTCATCGTAGGGAAGAAAAATAAAAAACAAAAAAAAATAAAATAAAATCAGTATTTTTATATCGTCTTACTAAGAAAGATGCGTTTTAAGTTTCAATGACGTATAAGCACCCACGCGTGATTCTGCGTGAGAGGTTAGGAAAAAAGAATTGTTATGGGTGGGGTCTTGATAAGGAACTCCCTCCTCCTGTTTCTGAATTAGCGAATAGAGTCGACTTGAGGGTACTTTTTATGGTCGTCGTGTTAGACAACTTTGCTTGATACAGATTTTCATTACGTATTTATAATTAACTTATTTTTAAATTAGTGTCAAATAATAAGTGTCAAATAAATTTAATCGTCTTTTTGTGAGAAATGACAGAATATAACAATCTTAAGATCATTCCAATTTCATTAAGATCTGTCGTATATTATCGTTGAAATTAATATTTAAGAAAAGTTTTGATTTACCAAATGTACAGTGCGATACGAAAATAAAACGTTTCTTGTATTACAAAATGATTTGAGAATTTGTGTGTGTATGTAAAATATAAAAGAGAGAGAGAGAGATAAAATATAAAATAATATAAGAAAAATTTAAATAAAAATGTTTCATTAAGTAAAAGGTGAGTTGGTGTTCATTATCGATAATGCAGTGTCCATTACAGTTATTTCTTTCTATAGTTTTTTCTTTCTTCAGTTTACGTGTCGATTCGTTACTAACCACCAATGATTGTACATGGCCTTCAAAGATTATTTACTATTCTCTGACAACTGTGCAGAACGCTCGATATTTAACTTTAGTAAAATTCTTTCGAGATCTATAGTTGTAAAAGGTTAATATTGTGTAATGCAGGTTTATTTTCTTATATGCATGATTTTCTCTTTTGTGTTTAAAATTAAAAATAATTTATATTTATTTCAGGTGTAATAATATAAAATGGAACCTAATAGTTGCTTTACGGAGAAAAGAAGAATAAGAGGAAAAGATATTCTTAGAATGGATGGTCTTTTACCGCCAACCCGTCGTCTGCCAGTTTGTAATGCTATAACTTCTACGTCTTATAAGAAAAAAGAAAAGAAGTGGTCTATCGGAGGAATATTCAAACGTATATCTTCTATGCGAGATGATGACAGCTCTTCTAACGAAGAAGAAATAGTTTATTGTAAAAGGGAACCAAGGAAACCTCCCAAAATCAATAAGCAATTGGACAATATAGTACTTCATCCAGTCAAAACTAATAGTGAACGTCAGACCAAGTCTAATAATTTATTAACTGAAACTAATATAGAAAAATCAATGGAATCTCTTAACGTACACGTAGATTCTGTACATTCACGTAGTAGCGATGGTTCTTTGGAAGGTATGGGAAGGAAAATAAGAAAAAATAAAATGAAAGCACGAGTAGAAGCTAAAAGAGATCAGATGTGTCCCAACAGTAGTTCTGATGAAGATTCACGTGTTTCTAATAATTCATTGACTAAATCTCAATTAGAGGATCATCATTCGCAAAATATTTGTAAAACTAATTCTTATAACAGACGTACTCGAGCTGCTAGAACAGAACGATATATCAAACGTTTGTTTAAAGAAGAAACAAGCATAGATGATGGCAATCAAATAAATTGTAAGCGAGACAGTTCTGAATGTTTTAATGAAGGACAACATATTGTTATCGTTAATTCGAATGATATGTCTCGTCAAATAAAACATTCAAGACAATCAACAACCATGATGCAATCTAATGATCAAGTTCCAATACACAAGTCGGTTGTGTTAAGCTCTCCAAATATCAATACAGGTACAATAGGTTCTTATAAAAATTGGTCGTACAGTAATAAAAATGAATATTCTTTTACTTACAAACATTTTACAGATATGAATCAAAATAGTTTTTATGAGAAGAACACTGCTGTTGGTCGTTGGGTGGAACAGGAATCAAACAATTGTTTTACACTGTCATCGGTGAGGGATATTGATCGTCAAAAAGATCACATAATGGAACAAAGATCTAAGCCAAGATCATCTAATCCACCAGATCCTCCACCACGTGATCCTCGTCGTGTTCCTACTTATGCGTGCCATTCTTTTCCTTTTAATGGTAGAAGTCAAAAAAAAAGACTTTTTAATGGATATGCAAATACATATATGGATCCAAAATTCGATTGTATTGATGGTAAACGAGCATATAGTTCAAGCGAAGAAATTACATGTATTAACAATATTACACAACATGATTCACAAAATATATTTTTTTCAGAATTCGATAAGATCAATATTTTTCCACGAGAATATGTAAATAATAAATATACGTCGATGTGTAATCGTTCGAATGAGATTGAACATAATCCGTGTCGATCTCTTCAAATGGATGAGCTTGAGGCTTCAAAGTGTAGAAGAAAGAACAATCGTAATAATCAACTTAGTTTGAACGTTAATGAATACGATCAGAGTGTAAAACAGATTCAATTATCAATGAACTGTGAACAAAATGGTATATATGGACGAATCTCGGCACGTAATACTCGATCCTCTAACGAACGTTCGTATCTTACAAATAATGATGGGAATGAAATGAATATTGAAGAAAAGAACAAAAAGACAAAGAAGATGGATGAGGAGGCAGCTTTAGAGAGAAAACAATCATCGAAGAATCTTGAGGAAGCTATTTTCGAGTTGGAAGCAATATACAATAGTTTACGACTTGGAGATGAGGATTTGTTAGATCGTGCTGAAAGAAGAAGCATGGAAGAATTTAGTCTTAGACATGGACAACCTGAAGATAAACTAGTGAAACCTGATAGTTGTGATTCACCAGATAGATCGAAAGACGATATGGCCTATAGAAGAATGCATCCTGTTGAACGACCAACTTTTTTGTCAGATATTATTGGACAATCATCACTTTCAAACATCAGTTACCTTATCGCTTCACCTGTGCTTTCACGTAGAGACAATGTGTTTGATGAAACAAAAACACCTATTGGCATAACACGTCGTGATGAGCCGGATGTAACGAAAGATGATGTTGTTTTTCGTAGTATACATCATGCCAATAATACTCTTAAAGTTATTGAACCTCAACCACCTTTTGGTATACCACTTGGACCAGTGACCACTGCTACAGAGAGCGACTATCTGCACACAGTGCCAAATAAATCTAATCCACCTCGTTCGCTATATATACCACAATGTGAACCTGATGTCGTTACGGATGATTTAGCTTTCAGGACACTTAGAAAGGATTCCACAACAACACCAACAAAGAATAACGTAGATAATCTAATAGAAAGTTTCAATGAATTTCCTACTAAAAAAAAGAGAGCCGTTAGATCTCTGTCTGCCAATCTTTATGGGCTAATAAATCAAGAGCGTATACATTTGCACAGACAACCAAGCCTTTGTGAGATTAAAGATGATGTCGAGAATATAGATAGTAATCGTAAGTCCATAGAAAAATTAGATTATTTTAGACGTGTTGTCAGCGACGGCGAATTATCCGATCAAGGTAATACGAAGTGGTATGGTGAAAAATATACAAAAAATAATTTTGACATAAATGGAAATCATCATGATTCTGGTCCTTGTAGAAAAATGCTACGAGTTTATGTCTCGCCGTCAACGACGATGCAATGGTCGGATAAAAACTCAAACAATCGAGAAGATACGCCAACGTCAACTTTTTTTAGTGCTACCAGGCGGACTTCATCTGTTGACATTAATCAAGATTCTTGGAAACCCACTCGTAATGATTCCTTAACTGGTAAAGATAATACAGATTCAGATTTTACTGCATATAGTCGCTTGTGTCAAGACTTAGTAAATATAATCAAAGGAACAGATGAACCAGATATAAAAACCAACGAGCAGGATGAAGTAATAATTGAAGCCAAAAACTCAATTCGTGAAAATAAAGTTGAGATAGAGCCTTTAATTACAGAATTACGTAATGAACTTCTTGATAATACACTTCAAGAACGGTCCAATGATTTTAAGAGAAAGGAGACAAATGAAACAGAGGAATGCATTGACTCAAAGTTGGATGAAAGAAATATTTTTGAAATTGAAGATGATAAACTCGATTATTATCTTCGTATGGCGAATGAGAATGTAAAAATGATTGCAGAGGCTTTTAGCAGCGTTGCTGACCACATATGGGATGGCCTTGACGTTGTTCCTGGAGATGATTCATCGAGCCATCTTAGAACCGACAGCGATAACACACGTGAAACTAGCACGCGTTCGTCATCATTATTAGTAGAGGGAGATGAAAAGACAAAGGATGAAATGTCAACGTCCTCAAAAAACGAAGATCTTGTTACAATAAGTGTAGCATCCGACGTATCTAAAGAAAAACTTGATGTTCCTAATCTTAAAAAAAATAACGTTAGATATCCATCGGAAATTGAAATCGATCTTAACAGAGCCGTGGAAGATCTACAAATAGCTGCAGCTAGTTTAAATGGTAGCGTGCAAGAAATGAAAGAATTGGAGATTCAACTTGCGAGACTAGGTGAAGGTTGCATGGCTATCGACGTCGAAGACGAAATTAACAACAAAAATGAACAGGAGAAGGAAGAGAAAGGGGAGGAGGAAGAAGAGGAGAAAGAGAAAGAGAAAGAGAAAGAGAAAGAAGAAGAGAAGAAGGAGGAGAAAGATAAACTTAAATTATTTATCGTAGAGAAGAAAAATGTTATATTTGAGTCAAATATCGAACAAGGAGAAGGAGGAGGAGGAGCAAAGAAAAATGTTGAACAGGAATGTAAGATGTTGGAGCCAATAGAAACGGAAGATGACAGCAGGCCTATTGCAGTTCGCGAAGGTGAGAAGAATGTATGGGAGATTGATTTAAAAACGTACGAGAATTATTTCGCACGACCGATCGAAATACGTGTTCCTTATGTAACTAACATCATTACTATAACTATAACAGAATATTCCATGGTTTTACTCGCTTGCTTCCTTGCACTGCTTTTAGCAATCGTAGCAGCGTCGTGAGAACGATCTCATCAAAGTGCATTTATATGGTATCACATATTTATGGTGGGTCATGTGTTTTTTTACCCTGGGGTTGTGCCATCGTCATTTGTATTTTCGTCTTACTAATGTCGTAGGTCTCCAGGATAATATTCGTTCGGCATGCGATAAAGGTTACCATGCGAATGTGTAAACTCGATTACCGTGATGTCGTGGATTCACGAAAGGCGGCGAAAGGTGTGTGTTCCCTCTGAATTTTTCAATAAAACAAAAAAAAGAAAAAGAAAATTAAAATAAAAATAAAAATATATACATGCAACTCTACGAATTGATTCAGATAGAAACGATTTTCTTGTTGTTCTCGTTGTTGTTGTTGCTGCTGATGCTGTTATTGTTGCTATTGTTACTGTTGTTGGTTTTAATAAAGTTTAGACATTTGTGCTGCATCTTTTGCCAAAATCTAACACCCTATTGTAAAATAATACCGTATTACATCGCCCCCAGTTTTTTCCATTTTTATTTTTCTGAAATTTTTTTCTTATGTTTTTAGATGAATGAGAAAAGCATTTTGCTTTTGTAGGAAATATTATTTCACATAGATCGTATTTTACAATACATACCCGAATATGGAGTTAAATAAATATAAACATACATCGAACGGATACTGTCAGTAAAATTGCACAGGAAGCTTAGATGGTAAAAGTAATTTTTGGTAAAGAGCAAAGATTAAAGAAGTGAATAGCAGCACACAAGTCCCCTTTATTATCTACCCAGTTTCATCTTAGTCCCTACTGGGACCACCAGTGGACGATAGTAGGTACTTAACGCGATGACGGTATAATAATAAAATAGAATACAATATTCTTTGATAGTATACATAGTACAGTTATATTGTAAGAAAATTTAAAATAATTATATTTAATTTAGTGTGTCTAAATACGTGTGTGCCTTCAGAAATGCGTTTTTTATACATATATATATTTGAAAAAGTAGAAGAAAATCAAAACGAGTAAATGATAAATCAAATGATGATCACCTGTAACAAAAAGAAAACTATATTAATCATACAATCAAGTGATAGAATAGCCTGATATATAAATCATCCAATTCGCAGATGCACTTTTCAATTAAATTCTCTATTTATTTTGATCAAATCTCTATTTACTGTTGCAATAAAATTAAATTTAAAAACGCGTGATTTTACATTTACATAAAATATATATATATAAAATAGAAAAAGTACAAATATTAAGTTACTAAAAAGAAATAATATCTAATAATTATTATATGAAAGACTTTTAAGCTGCATTATACAGAAAAGACAAATTGCAAGTTTAATAAAATACGATCCCAATAAAAAATTTTAAAGACGAAACAAGAAAAGAGAAATTATTGTAATATTTAGCGAACGTTATTAAAGCTTCAAAATTTAATATTACGAAAATTTTAATATTTTTACTCTAACTAAAACATATGCATCATTTTGACGATTAAGACACGAATTTGGTGTCTCAAGGAGATGGAATGGTCCATCATCTCCGATTAAAACTACAAATTAATGACGAGCAAAAAAGTAATATAATAAAATATAAAAGATGACTAGAGAGCTATTTTCGAAAAGTTCAAACTTGCTGTTGAACCTTTGAAAATAACTCAATAGTCTGTGTAGTTGCCCACTTGATACCACAAATTTGTGGGGGCCTCTTCGGCCTTAGCCTCTTCGGCATAATGCCTCTTCTTTCTTCATGTCCTAAACTCTGCTGTGAGGCTTTTTTTTTACATTTACTCGAATGCCCCAACAGATATTTGATCTAATCGATGAACCTATTATTAACACTTTGCATTTAAAAAATTAAATAATATCAAATAAAAGCAGAAACTTTGTAATTCATCTTATGGTCTTACTTTTTTACTCGACCACTTTTATCTTTTATCTTTACTATACTTTGTATTTACTATACACATATAACAAATGAAGTATTCAGTAGGAATTACTAAAGAGCAAAGYGTTAATATACTTAATATTAAGTAARTATCCAACGTATTCAGGTACCTTCACTTTTTCGAAAAAAAATTAATTTTTAAGAAAACGCAAAGCCTTTTGAATCGTTCGATACTGATTTATATCTCGCCGTACAGAGTATCAGCAATATATGGGAAAAATACAAGAAATATTTAAATGATAAATGAATCTAAA
>NW_014569797.1:0-82046 GCF_001313835.1 Polistes canadensis
TTCAGGGAATGAAGAAAGAAGAGGCTAAATGCCGAAGTGGCTAATGCCGAAGAGGCCCCCACAAATTTGTGGTATCAAGTGGGCAACTACACAGACTATTGAGTTAATTTCGAAGGTTCAACAGCAAGTTCGAACTTTTCGAAAATAGCTCTTTAGTCGTATTTTATATTTTATTATATTACTTTCTTGCTCGTCATTAATTTGTAGTTGTAATTGGAGATGATGGACTATTCCATCTCCTTGGGACACCAAATTTGTGTCCATATCGTCAAAAAGATGCATATGTGTTCAGCTAGAGTCAGAAATATTAAAATTTTTGTATTATTAAATTTTGAAGTCTAAATAACGTTTGGTAAATATTACAGTTATTTCTCTTTTCTTGTTTCGTTTTTAAGATTTTTTTATTGTGATCATATTTTATTAAATTAGTAATTTCTTTTTTCTATATAATGCAGTTTAAAAGTATTTTATAATAATTAATAGATATTATTTTTTTTAGTAACTTAATATTTGTACTTTTTTATTTTTTTTATATAAGTATATTTTATGTAAATGTAAAATCACGCGTTAGAATTTAATTTTATTGCAACGATAATTAGAGATTTAGTAAAAGTAAATAGAGAATTCAATCGAAAAGTGCATCTGCGAATTGGACGATTTATATGTCAGGCTATTGTATCACACTTTGATTGTATGATTAATATAGTTTTCTTTTTGTTACAGGTGATCATCATTGGATATATCATCTACTCGTTTTGTTTTCTTTTTATTTGAGCTCCTAAAATAATGACTACTTTTCTAAATAAATGCATTTCTGAAGGCACACACATGTTTTTATACACTATAAATTTAATATAATTATTTAAAATTCTATTACAATGTAACTATACTATAAAATACTATCAAAGAATACTGTATTGTACCGTCATCGCGTTCAGTACCTACTATCGCTCACTTGTAGTCCTGGTAATAACTGAAATGAAACTAGGGAGATAAAAAGGGAACTTGTGAGTTTCTATGTACTTCTGTATTCTTTAAATTCTGTGCTACCTTCTAATTTACTGGTAAGTAAATATGAATATTCCTTACCCATTCTAGAGAATAAAAATCTACATTTTCGACTATCGAGAAAAGGAATCTGCCTTCTAGTCGATAAACCGAAACAAAGCTCATTTGCTTTTAAGGAATCGGCGTAGGAGGGCAGCACTGGTCACTTTGTTGATCTTTTTATCGACCAAGATTGTTTTTTTTTTAAATTAATTAAGTATGATAGCGAAGTAAGATTAAAAAAAAATTATTTGTTAAAATTCCTTATAGAAATATATTTATTGCCACATTTTTGAGCGATAATCTATAATTAATAATAATTATTTATAAACGGAAGATATTAATATTTAAATAATTATTTTTATTAAACGAATCAAATTAAATACAAAACGAGGTGGTGGCGGGCGGAGGGGGGTAAAGGTTAAAATAATTGAAAACGATTTGAATAAAACAATGATAAATTATAATAAAAATTGATTTTCCTGCGTTAGTTATTGTTGGAAGAGAAAGAAAAATGGTTGTCGAGCGAGCGTAGAAAATTTATGTAACACAGCGTGTCGACGGAAATCTTAAATTTTAACGTCCCCGTGTCGCGCTCGCTGTCGAGCTCGACGCTGCCGGTTTAAGGACCTCGCGTGGAGAGGAAGAGTGTGCCTTGGGGTGCGGCGCCGACTCACCCCCTAACTCACCCCCTAACTCACCCTTAAATTCATCCCCTAGACCGAGCTGTGCAAGCATCGTTGCTGCGAAGGACGAAAAACGGAAAATTACGAACGGACCAAGGAAAAGCGCATTCGAATAAAATCGTAACAAAATGTTCAACTGTATTTTGATTATTGTTAGTTTTACGTAAGAAAATAATTTGATTTTTTTTTGTTTTTTTTTTTTTCGATCTTTTCAACTCAGAAAATCATTCGTTTCATTATGTTTATCGATGAAACACGATATAGATATCGTCGCGATTCTAATACGAGATATGCAATTTTTCGTGTTTATATTTAAACAAATAAAATAATCGAAAAGAAATATTATGACGTTCTTCGTATATAATTAGTTAAATTAACTGTGAGAAATATGTGAGAGAAAAAAATCAAGAAATTACGTTTGTAGGTGTAGGAAAGGTACAAAATGGCGACGTATTTTCTCACGGTGGAATCAATGAAGCATGGAAGCAGACCAATGGCGTCGTTTGAAGTCCATGTTAAAATAGAAAATGTAGAAAATGTATAAGAAGAAGAAGAAGAAGAAGAAGAGAAAAAAAGAAAAAGAAAGTGGAATTTGCTCTGGGTGAATTCAGCTATCTCGTTGGCCGGCGTCGCCGTCGGCGGCATCCTACCGCGATAACGCCATTATGCGAATTCGCGATTTGCATATTTCAGAAAGCGGTGCACAGGAAAGCATAAACAACTCGGCCTCGCAACGAGAGCGTCGCGGCTTCCTCGTCAGATGAGTTACACGCATGGAAGATTTACGGAGAGTCCCTTCTTTTCCCTTTTCTTTTTGCTTTTTTTTTGTCCTTTTCCGCCTTTACTCTCCCTCTTTCACTCTTTCTTTTTCTAATTTTTACTACTCTTTCTCTTATACAAACATGCTCTCATTAACTAAAACTATACTCAAAATCTAGACACAGATGTATCAATCTTTTTCATTGATTTATATGCGTGTTTTCCTTTTTCTTGAATCATTTCTAACGTTGTACCTATGGCCAGTCCTATTAGCTATGATTAGCAGTAGTTTCTAACTCGAATATGTTCGATATTTAAATTAACATCTTTACAAGAACCTTTTTAAGCTTCTGTAGTTAGCATGTATTCCTCTATAAATCTACATGGTGCATAGCTATATATGCATATAAAAGTAGAAAAGAAAATCACGCGAATTAGCTACCGACGATTGCCGATCATGCTTCATGGTGATAAGAAAACGAATAAATCGTAATAGTGGCTCGTTCGAGAGATCGTTCGACTGCAATCGAGTAAAGAATCCTTGCGTACTTGGCTTCTTTTCAACCCTCTCTCTCTCTCTCTCTCTCTATTTGTCTTTTTTACTCATATCAACATATATTCATAAATGCATAAGTATATACGTTTCCTACAATGCGGTACCGATGTCTATGTTGGATTAAATCAAAAGAAAGAAAATGAAAGAAAGAAAGAAAGAAAGAAAGAAAATGAAAGAATTTGTGGTAGATTTATGCGCGTTGTCGCCACTTTTACGTAGGAAGAACGGATATATATGTATGTATAAAGTGAATGAAAATAACAAGGAATAATTCATTGAGGATAGTTTGTACGATGTTGTGTTGGGCTTTTGATTAATATCGGAATCGTAAGATGTCGTAGCGCGCATCGACATTTATTTATTTATTTTTTTTTCTTTCTTTCTTACTTTCGATATCTTTCCTTCTTCTATCTTCCAACATCTTGAAAATATTTCTATCTCTTTCTCTTTTGACACAAACTTGGAACGAACGTTACGAACGAATCTATGAACGAACCAACCAACCAACCAACGAACGAATGAACCAACCAACGATCAAACCAACGTACGAACGATCGAATTATACTATGGCGTAAAATGGATGACCACGCGTGTGTATCTCAGGCGTGTAATTGATTCGTTACGAGGTCGGTCTTACAGGACGGATAAGTTTATCTCGCGAGATGGCCGCATCGAATGGAACCGGTTAGATAACGAGCAGGGTTACGCCATATAATAAGATTTTAATTATTCATATAATGAGTCTACTCTATCGTCCTTTCTTTCTTTTTGTTTTTGTTTTTTTTTAATTCTCTACTTTTCCTTTTAATCGATCGATTTAACAATTTATACGCGATTATTTTCTTATCAAAACTCGATAATGAATGTAAGATGAAATAAATCGTGACTATTCTCGACTAAAGTTTCAGAGAGAAAGAGAAAGAGAAAGAAGATTTAGTTTCGAATGACGTTGTAAATAATTCCTGTCATCGTACCATCGTACGTTCTGGAACCGTTTCTCTTGTCCCTCCTACCTTAATAACCGGGTTAGGTACCTTTTGAAAAACGTGTCACTAGAGGTTGCTATCAGACACTGATCGTAAAGATTAGGGCCATTCTATGTCTATTCTCCACCTTTTTCTCTTTATCTTTTTCCCTTTTCATCGGAGAGTATCTTCTGGGACAATCATTCGTCACAGTTTTCTCTCTCTCTTTTTTTCTTATCTTTTCATTAATACTCACATTAAATATTCTCTTTTATATACAACCGAAATTGATTATATTCCCGAGAAAAGATGATTATTAATTATTATTATTATTATTACACAAAAAAATTGATTTAAGATAAAGACAAAAATGTGGAATGAAAATTGATTTCTCGAGATGTAATCAAAGATAAAGAGAAAAAGTAGAGTCGGCCTTTTCACATTCTCTCTTCTCTAAGGGGGGGAGGAAGAAAAAAAAAGAAATAAATATAATAAAAAAGAAAAAGAAAAAGAAAGAGAAAGAGAGAGAAATTAAAGAAACGGATTTGACGAGGCGTTACCTGAGGACCGCGTGCCGCTGTTGAACGGACGACCTTTGTCTTTAGGCTTTGGATAATTAAAAAGCCGCTTGAGAAGACGGTGGACCGTCGAGAGAACTCGTTGGAGTCGGTAGATTTCGTCTCCAAGAGGACAAGAGATTTCCTATCTCGGGTTTACACCCATCGACTGGCACCTTCCTTTGGCTACCTTCATCTATCTAACTAAAAACGAAAGAGAGAGAAAAAGAGAGAAAGAGAGAGTGAGTGTCTTTCTAATACTATAGTACGGTGCTTCTAATTCGTTCTGGACCCTTTTGTAAAACTCCGTGTTTCTCGTGTTCACATACGAATTTATCTTAACATCTAATCGTCTATTATCTAAAATCGTTAAAAATAAAATAGACGTTCCTCTCTTTCATTTTCTCAACGGTTTATATGAACAATTTTTTGACGACGGGGATTTAAAAAAAAAAAAAAAAAAGAAAGAAAAAATAACATTCGAGCTTACGTCGTTCATAGATCAGCTCGTCCCACAAATCTCTCTCTTACGTTTCTTCAAGCAACGAGAAACATTATTCCTGTCCAAGTTAAGGGTCTATTAATCACTATAAACCAATAGACAATTCTTCTGTCCATATTTTCTCCTTTACAAACAACCCTGCGGCTTTTCAAAGCTTCTCTCTCTCTCTCTCTTTCTCTCTCTCTCTCTCTCTTGTGTTATTTAAATAACGTATAAGATGGAGGAAAATGTTACGAGAAAAATGAAAATGAAAATGAAACAAACGAAAAAAAAGATAGAGAATGACGGAAAGATTAATGAAATAGTAAATAAAATAAAAAGGGTAGAAAATAGATAGAAAAAGATAAAAAAGGAAGGAAGGAAGGCAGGAAGGAAGGAAGGAAGGAAGGAAGGAAGGAAAGAAAGAAAGAGAAAGAGAATGGTGACCCCCTGCTGGGGTATCGGTTACGCTTAAACCGCGTTTAAGGCCCCTCGAAGGCGGTCTTTTCGATAGTAAGGCCGACCACGAGGCCCCGTGGAAAGGACTTACGAGAGGGGACCGTTTCTCTCTCTCTTTCTCTCTCTCTTTTGGTCTCTGGAAGGGCCCCGACGGTGGCGCCAAGGAGATCCGTATCTTGGCGCGAGGCACCAAGAAAGGACCCCTTGGTTTCTCCCTTCCACCTTCGAGCAACCTCGTCAAAGATAATATCTGATTCCGAATCGTTCCTTCCCTCGTTTCTTCGCCACCCCTTCTTTCTCTCTTCTCTTCTCTTCTCTTTCTTTCTTTATTTCTTTCTTTTTTTCTCTCGTATCTCTCGAGGTTTCTTCCTTCCACGTATCGTAAGTTCGTTTTCTCTTCGAATGTCATCGTTTCTGTACCTTCTTTCTCATGTGTATGCATTGATGGATCTATGTATGGATGCATATCCACGTATGTGTCTGTGTATATAGGAAAGAAAGATAGAAGAAGAAGAAGGGTTCCATTTCCACTCGGCCAAGTCGAATTAATATAACGATTGGAAGGATGTACGAGACGTGATCGAGATCGATCGGATCTTACTATGGTATCCTAATTTCGCGAGCTTCCCTTCGTTACTTTCTACCCTACTCCCCACCCCCCAACCACCCTAATCTTTTTTCTATTAATTTTATTATTCATTTTTTTGATACATCTGTGTTTTACACCTCTATCAGTAGTAGATTTTGTTCACATTTACGCGAATAGATTGTAATTATCCTTTTTTTGGTTTCCTTTAAAAGAAGAAGATGAAAAAGTAAAAAGGAAAGGATCCAGGAGAAGGTAAAAATATAGAGAAAAGAAAAGGACAAATGAAAAATTGAAATCACATAGCGATAGGTAGTTTTTCGGATTGGTGTAACAGCGGTGATATTGAAAAACGATTGAAGCAGCATTACTTGAACTTTTTTATATAGATTATCCATTCGTATACAATGGAGATTTACTCCCATTTTTTTCTTTTTTTATTATTCATATTTTTACTCTATTTTTTTTTTTTTTTATTATTTTTATTCTTTTGTTGTTATATTTGTTTGTGACAGACACACCATCGTCGTTGTGTCGCCTTTGTGTTATGTCGAGAATTTCCCCATTCAGAGAATTTAACGTTGTTATCTATTTCGTTTGAAAGACTACATATTTTTATTTTTTGTTTTTTACTTTCTTCTCTCTCTTTTTATTTTTTTGGACAATCCTCGTGTTGCCGCAGTTATGACAAAAAAAAAAAAGAAAAAACAAGAAAACGAAAAAAAATATCCAAATTTGATCGTCGAGAACACATTCATTTTTATTTTTCCTATTTTTTTCGTTCCTTTTTCTTTTTTTTCTTCTTTTTATTTTAATTGGTTTTGGTTTTCTTTTTTATTATTTCGCGAAAAGGAAATTGAAATTCAGTTTGAGTTTAGTAACGAAAGGAAGTCGATCTCTTCCTCGTTTAATTGATCGTTTACCGCTTACGTTTTAATTACTATTCCATCTCTCTCTCTTTCTCTCTCTCGCGGGAGTAGTCGGTTGCGTAAGAAGTCCCAGCTTCGTTTCTGTTTTTCTAATACCTATGATGACAGATTAGACGTACGGTCAGTTCTAAATTAAGTTCAATTAACTAACGATCTCGTGTTGCTACCAAATACGTTTCAGTTTTAATTTCGTTAAATATCATTATAAATAAGAATAAAATAAAAAAGAAAATAAAAAACAGCCTCTGTGTGGATTTTAACAAATCTATATTGTATATTTATTGTTAATTATGATTAATTATTTTATTCATTTGATTGGACACATATAATAACCGATGCATGAACTTAAGAAATAAACGAAATCATTTTTACCCGTCTAGTTCGACACTTTTTTTCCGACATCTTTTCCCTTTTAAGTCCTTCTATCCTTTCGGGATCTTTCGCGTGAACGATCGATCAGAGAAACCCTCCTTCTTTCTTATTCGAAAGAAAGAGGGCTACTTTGTTAAACGACTCGGAAGTGAGGAGCAAGAGAGGGAAAGATAGGAAAAACTTATCGAGGGAAATAGAAGAAAACGATGCGTATTTTACTGTTAACTTGAAACTTCAAATTTTATTCTCTTTTAAGTATCTGTTATTTATTGTAGTTAACTATAATTACTTAATAATATATATTTCAAATATTTATTAAATAATATTAAACACATCTCTCTCTCTTTCTTTTTTTTTCTTTCTGATTAAGTTAACGATAGACAAATAAATAATAAAATAGAATATGTGTAAAAAAAAACGAATCGAAAACATTAATTCCATATATGGTTCTCGTCTATTATTTGATAGTTTCGTAACCAAAATGGCTGCTAGCCTTGCTAATTGCGAATATAATCTGTTTTGTATATTCGTTGAGAGCTTTAGCATTGTTGTAACATCGACAGTATACTCGAATGGATAATGCATTTTTTAATTGGACTACGGATTATTTGTTACTATCCTTTTTCCTGTTTTATTTTGTAAAAAGAATGAATGATAAATGATTACTTCGTGATTGGAGAGTTGCTAATGTTAAAGAAAAGAAAGGAATGATTTCTCTAAAGTGTAGAACGAATTTGAAAAGATTCACAATTGATTGAAAAAAAAAAAAAAAAGAAAAAAAGAAATGCACACATTTGATTAATTTAATGATCATTTTATAAATTATAATACGTAATATACAAGAAATGACATTAGAATATCAGGGATTTTTATGTAGCTAGTTAGAAGGCAGACGAATCGTTAGGTGGAAGAAATAAGGCAAAAAGAAACGAACGGAGAAGAGTTTAAAAGAAAAGAAGAAGGGCAAAAGAGTCGGCACTTTTGAAGAGGACACCCCACGGCGTGCGACATGCCTCGTCTGACCGCCATTTAGCGTGAACCTGTCTACTATCTCGATCTTTGCCTTGTTCACCCGTTTTTTCTATAAAAAAATTAAGAAAAGAATTTCTCATATCCCTTAGAGAGAGAGACACTACCTCTACTAGATAATCATTCGTTATTAAAGTTATTTTCAAACTTTATTCAATGTTTTGTCGAATTTCAGGTTTAACGAATCGGATTTAAATTAAAGCAATTTTTTTGTTTTTTTTTTGTTTTTTTTTTCAATCGAAAAATATCTTCTTATAGTATTCCTTAATCCAACACAAATAAAATAATAATATAATATGATTAGGTTAGAATACGTTTTACGTAAATATTATAGTAAGCCTAAAACAACACTATATAGTTTTGGTGTTGCCGTTTCTTATGGGTTATGTTGTAGTATAGTTTGCAGTCATGGTAGTAGTGTAGGTCTCGGAGTTATGTTATAGCCGGCTATAAACGAAATGAGAAAACTGTCCAGCCGCCGCTGAAAAATCTCTGCGGAATACAAATGCGTGATTTTTTTAACCGGCCAAGGGCTTTTTTCTGGCGAGGACATTCGTTGAATGAGCTCGAATCACGTTTCTTCCTTGACTTTCAAAAATCCTTTCGAGAATAGACTGATGAGATCGCGGGGACGATCGTTTTAAATATTATACAAATTTGATATATTTTTTCTGTTCTCCGAATATTTTCTTTTTTTTCTTTTTTTTTTTTTGTCTAGAAGACATATTCTTCTATTAACAATACAATTTTCTTCTCAACCCGATATTATTTATTACTAAATAGTATTTATACGTGATTTGTCTTTTTTTTTCCCCCGTTCAAATTCTTCAAGTTGATACGATTAGGTTTTATAAGAGATTTTTTTTTTTTTTTTTTTTTTTTTTTCTTCTTTTCTCCTTAAAGAAGAGTAAACTCGTCACGTAAAAATACGTTTCTTGCAGGATCGTCCTTCGATAGAATAGTTCCGATTCTTGCCTCGTCTAGTCGTTAAGTCGAACAACTCGAAGATCAAACGACGATTCGATAAACGAGAAACGCGATTTGTATTTTAATTTGGAGTATTCGTTAGAAAAAACACACACACACAAAATTATACGAGATAGACGAAATTAGAAAAATGTTATTTACAACTATAGTTATATAGAACTATATTCGAAGATATACGATCTCATTTTGACGATATGTCCAATGAGAAAATTTATCTATTTAAACGTCTCTTTATCTAATTGCGATATTATATTTTCATGAATCAAATCTATTATATCTCGCTAGTATTAGTTAATCAAACAGATTCATTACAAATTTATTAATGAAATCTATGTACAAATAATTCAAGAAGATATCGCGTTATATTTCATTCATATTAGTAAACTATAATATATATTTTATTGAATGTTTATTAATCAATTTAATGAAAATCAATGAGACGACGGAACTATCGATAAAATTAATTTGTTAATTAGATTTTAAGTAATTAATAGTGTATAATACGATATATTATATATTAAACGTATAAATAATATCGAGAAATAGTTTCGATTAGATCTAATCTTGCTTATCTAATCGTTGTTTCGTACACGTTAGAAACGGAAAAGACAGGAGCCAGAAATTCGAATTTTGTTGGCGGGTCACGTAGCTCTTATTCCACGTCGACATAAATACGACGAGATTAATACGCGCTCGACAAATCCCAAACGGCCCGTAGTTTATTGTTTGATACCATAGCATCTATGGGGGGTTAGGTTAGTATGAGAGAGGGTTTCTTTTAGTAGTAGTGGTGGTATCAATGCAATGTAGTGGTGGTAGTAGGGGTACCGGTGATGGCGGCAACGAAGCAGGATGCACGTAATAAAACGAGAGGGGGTGGTTTCAAGGGATGCTTGGGGTGGATCTCGGTATCGCGCCCTCGTCTGACCGGATCGAATGTGTGACAGACTGCCAGCAATATTGCACATTCCTATCCGTCTATGAATTCACCCAGAATTCATAGTTTTCCTATCTGTGATAACCTATCCATAGGGTTTTTTTATCAACAACAATTATCTCTAGCTTTTATCCTATTTTAGTTAAGTATATATGTCTAGAGAGTTTTTAATGATTTATTAATATTTAATCATCCAAATCAATTGTATAGTCCAAATATTGTTATTTACAAAATTATATATCAAATGAAATCACATAGACGCGGATAGGAACATAGAAGATAAATTTACTTAAATTTCCAATTAAAAATATAATCCTGTATATATTAAAATAGTCGCATAGTGAGATTTACAGATCCTGGATATAAAACCAGTATGGGATAATTCAAGATATTTCGAAAAGGGAGATTCAAACATTGTTATTGTCCACTGTGCTGTCGAATTATTACACAATCCACAAAAGAAACAAACCGAAACGAATCTAATTCGTTCTAGTTTGCTATCATAAAACCAGAATATAATTTATTGCCTCGGTGATAGATACGAATCGAAATCACCAATGACATACGTCATCCAAACATTTTTTTCTCGATTCTCAAATATAGAATCATTTCTTGGTATTGCACCACGCAAGGGGTGCAAGTATATATGTGCATACAGAAATATACATCATATATTCGCACAAATTTTGATATAATACAGCCTAAAATAGTATATTTACAAACACTTTATCCCTGTGTTCGGTTTGTTGTATTTGTATATAATAATTTTACAACACATTGTGTAACGAGGATGATCATTTTGTTTCTGCTAAAAGATAAATAATCTGAGAGAAATCGATGGGATCTCGAGTCGATATCGATGGATTGTTTTCTTTGAAGCTGCCCATGATCCGACTCCCTTCGTGGTGAGGGACCACCAGTAAGTAGGGATCAGGAAGAGCAAGCAAGTAGAGAGAGGAAAAAGATAAAGAAAGATGTAGAATGATCTTTTGTGAGGATGCTGTAGAGTATTACCTTGTTCGTGACTAAACCAACGACTGGCATCTCTACTAATCATGCTCGTTTACGCGGTAATTATTTCGACAATGGCATTAATCTTTGTGAAAAAAAATCCATTTCTAAATGATTTCAGACGATTACTTTATTTAGTTCACACTTACGAGAATTTTATTGACGATTTAGAAAAAGTTAAAAATGAATGAAGCGAAAAAAAAAAAGAAAAATCCCAAAATAACTTTGACAGAGATGGGACCACCTAGGCTTAGCAAGCTATCATCAAAACTCTCTTACTATAGATATTTACCAATACACGTTTTATCGTAGATGCAATAACGAAGAGAATCGAGTATGAACGTTAGCGAGAGCGTAGTAATGGCGGGGCCCATTACGCCTGATCCAGAGAGTTCTCCTCTTCGATAACGTTGGTACTGGTACTAGGTAATGCTAGTGTTAGTACACGGTCATGGTGTTGGTGAGTCCAAGTGCAGAGGGGTCGGCTAGTGCAGGGTTATTAATATCCCATCGTGATCCGTGGCTGGGTAAAGTAATCACAGCTCTTCGAAATGGACGCGAGAGGAGATCTCAATCTGCTTGGTGCAGTTCGCGAGACAAGGCTCGTGCACGGAACTGTTTCAGGCAGCTTCTTCTCTCTCTCTTTCACTCTCTCTCTCTTTCACTCTCTCACTCTCTCTTTTCGTCGTGACCCCCCGAGAAATCTCTCTACTCCGTGCTCCACAATTATAGAGGGAATATAATCGTGTCTGGTGAGTCTGTAACCGCGTTGGTCACGCATCCTCTACACCCTTCTCTCTTTCTTTCTCTCTTTCTCTTCCTCTATCTTCTTCTCTCGGTCGATCTTTCTTACTCTGACAACTACTTCAAAATGATGCATTTGTTGCAAGAGCTAAGACGAAGAGACGTCTGTACAAGCTTCGAGGCTGACGTCTCAATCGACGCCTGACGAAACTTCGGTAGCTCTCTGTTTAGAGATGAATTCTTTTTTAACAGATTTTATTAGCTTTTTTTTTAATCGATAAAAAGATTGACAAGTAAACAAAAAAACAAATCAATCGATTTATAAATATCAGTCATATAAGTTCGCGGGCTGTTATTATTTTTTCACGGGTTTATTAATTACACAATCGTATAAAAGATATTTGTCGATGTAGATATCTTTGAAGAAATGTATTTTATAATTTGATAAAAATAAATAGGGAATTAAATTGAAAAATGTATCTTAGAATTGGACGGTTTATGTGTTAGGCTATTGTTGATTGATTGTATAATGAATATAGTTTTTTTTTTGTTATGGATTATCATAATTCGATTTAACATTAAATCTTTTTGATTTTTTTCTGAGTACCTTATATGGTTGCTTTTTAAAATATATACATATATAAATGCATTTCTAAAGGTATACATATTGTGTGTGGATAGTATCATAACCTGGCATATTACAACGGCATGGTATTATAATATAATAGAATCGATAACTTTGCATAGAGTGAATAATCTGTCTTTCGACAAAGAGATAATTCTCGACCAAAAAATAATCATTATTTTCTATGTAATTTGCCAGCACGTTTACACACATATCTTTATATATACATTTTTATTAATTATTTATAATTATAACACATACTAATATACTGTGTGCTGTATGTTTCAGGGCATCGTGGGACCTACCATGCAACCGCATTCGCGCTTATTGTTTTTTTAGCACCTTAAATACACATAGTGCTCTTTAATTACTATAATATATTTATTAATTTGTCTTGTTTTTCACAGGATAATATTAATGTTCGACAACAATAGATTTATCGAATTGTTTCATTAATAATTTACTTGAAGATCATTATAGGGACGATATTTATGGCAAATTTATGATAAAGTTGACAGATTTGGCTGTCTGTCAACGTAATGAATAAACTAGTTAATTTCAATTTAATATTAGTACAAATACTTATACTACTTATTCTAAATATATACATTTATTGTTTTTAATTTTTTTCTGGTTATGTATTTTCAATTCACTATTAGTCTAATCGATGGAAGAGATTTCTTAGATACAATTTTTAATTGTAAAGATTTTCTTATTTTTTAAGATTCATATACACAATCATAGATTTTGTTGTTCGTGTTTTTCTTTTGAACTTATGTAAGAATTAATAATTAATTTTTCTTCTATACTAAGTCATCGTAATAAGATAACACCAAGTATCATTTTAATAACATATAAAGTGCGTGAAATAGATTTTTAACATTCTATTCTATTTTTAATTTTCTTTTTGTTTTCTGATAAAAATGCAATCTTCGTAGAAGATATTAATGCAAATTTATTCGGGGATAAATTGCTACGTTAGATTTAGGTAAAAAAAAAAAGAATTCCCCACCTTCACTTCGTTATTCGAAATATTAAAAGGCAGGTTACACGTAGGACACAAATATACAAAAACAAAATTTGTTCCCATTAATAAAGTAGTTCGCGTTCGTTTGCATTTTACTCTCATTGTCAGTCAAAGTTGAGTCGCGTCGTGTTAAAAGGACGTAACCGGAAGTAAAAAAGAGAGAAAAATGTAAAGAAAGAATGAGATTAAAAAAAAAAGGAGAAAAATAGAGACAGAGAGAGAGAGAGAGAGAGAGAGAGAGAGAGGGGGGGAAAGAGAGAGAGTAAAAATAAGATAAAGAAAATAAAAAGGAAAAGAAAAAAAGGATGAATGGGAATAGGCACGCACGAGGTAGGCGCCGCGTTAATTTCACTTCGAAAAATCGTAAAATGCAAATGAGGGATCCACGGTTTGGGCTGGGCCTGGATTGGCAAATTGCGAGAGGAACTCTTCTCCGCGTGCGACGGCCGTGCTGGCGCCCAAGGTGGTCGAGTAATTTCCTTTCCCGTCTCTCTCCATCTTTATTTCATTCTCTTTCTCACTCTTTCGGATCTCGCGAGAAAAAAAACGGCAGCATCAGCAGCAGCAGCCGTGCGGAACCATTCGGAGTTCCTTCGTTGTTGTTGTCCTCCTCCACCCCCTTCTTCTTCTTCTTCTTCTTCTTCTTCTTCTTCTTCTCCTCCTTAACTTTTACCTCTATCTCTTCCTCCAACTCCTCCGTTGAACATAAAAATGTGTTGATTATACGTTACCTCGTGGTGGTGGTGGTGGTTCCTCAGCACCGGTGATGTCGTTAAAGAACGCGTTTGTTCGAACTCGACGAAATCGTTAAACGCGAGGAAGACTATCGATCGATTTCGAGGACATCTTTCAATTTCATCGTAATTATTTTTTTCTCAAATCACGCGAGTGATGAGATCCTCTCTCTTTCTCTCTCTCTCTCTCTCCCTCTTTTACTCATTTTCTCAAATACGTATTATATACGATAGGAATATAATTTTGTCAATTATTTATAATTTATTTGGAATTTTTTTTTCTGTTCTTTTTTTTGTTTTTGTTTTTAATATAGAAAATTTCAATATACTTCTATCTTCTCTCAGACATTATGTGGATATAATTTCATTGATCGTTGATAATTGTAATAAGCAGGGATGACCTACCACAAGATAGATTTAAAATCTCTTTCTTTCTTAAACAAAAAAAAAAAAAAACAAAAAAAAATGAACAATTAACGTAAGACGAAAAGAGTTCGTAAATTGAATGCTTAAATTACCCGACGGGACGACGCCGTCTAATAAGAAGAAGAAGAAGAAGAAGAAAGAAAGGAAGAAAGAAAAAAAGAGTAAAAAAGAACCATCAGAAAATGAAGATGATGATGATGATGATGAAGAAGAAAATGAAGATGACGTGATGCAGTGGTAAAGGAAATAAGATTTTTCAAATTTGATCGGGGATAAAGGAATACAAACGAGTAATAAACATTCAGATTAAAGAAAAATACTACAATGCAATAGGGGAAACAAAAAAAAAAAAGAATATAAAAAAGGAAGAAGAAGAAGAAGATAAAAAGGAAGACAGAAGAAAGTGTCGAATGGTAGAAATCAGGCTGACAAAAGAGAGGCTCATAAATCCGAAGGAATCGCGAAGATGGGTCCTTAATCGACGGGTCGTCGACAAAACCAATAAAATTAATGAATCGCGAAGTTGTGTGTGCGTTTGCGCGCGCGCACGCACGCCAACGTCTCTCAAAGTTCCACCATTCACGTGGTGGTGATGGTCGTGGTGAGCCCTTAGGCCCGGATGTTGTTCCCTTGCCTCCTGCGATACACTACGAGCTGTCCATCCATCAGAGAGAAAGAGAGAAAGAGAGAAAGAGAGAAGAGAGAAAGAGAGAGAGAGAGAGAGTGTCTATCCATTTCGTTCGTCTTCGTCTCTTCGTTTCTCTTTGCTGGCGAAAGATTAAAAATAAATAAAAGGCAATAAGTGCGGGACCCCGTGCGAAACCTGTCATTACGCGAGGCGGGCCCACCTTGTTAGCTCAGTGGGCCTCCATGACCATATCCAGTCGCTCATTCAAGACTCACGGAGTCCTGGCGCCTGCGCCGTTAAAATTGACCGGAATTCTCGGAATTCTTACCTCCGACGTTATCCGTCCAAGCGTGGATCTCTGCAACATCCTCCTCCTCCTCCTCCTCCTCCTCCTCCTTCTATTTTCTTTTTATTTCTTTTTTTCTTCCGCCCTTCCTTCCTTCCTTTATTTATATTTTTATTTTATTTTTTCTCTCAAAGGATGGCTGAAAATTTGTGATAGTATTTAAGGGATGACGGTTTATTATCCATGAGATATCATATTGTTAATTATTCCTCAACGAATTGTAACATTTAAATTTAGTATTAGCCATATTTCTATGTTGGATTAGAAATATCTCTGTAGCGCGATCGTTAAATTATTATTAATATTTTCGATAGAATTATAACGAGTGTTTAGAAAATACAATATATAAATAGATTACACAGTAATAATAAATGAAGAAAATATTTCAAGCGATATTAGAGATAAACTTAAAGAGAAAAGTAAAGTTATATTAGAATATAAAGAGTGAGAGGGAGTTTTAAAAAAGGATCGATCGGCGATTACCTTTACTCGAGTTCTCGAAGTGCTTATTTTAGCATGCAAATCGCCGTCGTACGGTCGGCCACGTTTCCTCCGTGAGTGCCGGTTAAGCAAAGGGGTCACGTCGAAACGACCGGTATTACGCGTTCACCCTGTCGTTCGTAATCTCAACTCGCTACTACCTATCGAAACGAGAATCTGACGATTTCGACTTTTTCAAGAAAGAGAGAAAGCGAGAGAGAGAGAAAGAGAGAGAGAGAGAAGTAGCGAGCAAAGGGTGCTTTGGTAAGCTTTCAGTAAGAGGGCGGAGGGAAACACAGCGTAGGAGTCTTGCGCCAGCGAGCAGCATTGCTTGTGGTTAATGGCGAATAATTGGACAAAGCAGCCGCAAATTGGACCACCGAGTAAGGGGTCGTTGGGTCACCGGACGCTAATCGTCATCGTTGTTATTTGCATCTGCTGATCTGCTCGTGTTCCTTACGTATGCATGTATATGTATTTCTTTTCTTCATCTATTTTTCTCTCTCTCTCTTTCTTTCTCTTTATCTATCTTTCTCATTCTTTCTTTTTCTTTCGTTAGAACATCCTCGTGATGTAACGTTCATCTCTCTAGCACGTCTTTTCATTCGTCTCTCTTCTCATTCGTTTCAGCTCGGAAATAGAAACGACCGTTCGTTTAAGTCTATTCGCAGATCGGCATGGCGACCTCGACATCATCATGCTAACTTGAGAACATTCGTAATAGCTCGAGTTCTCGATATTTATGAAATTAATCGATCAAACTATGTCCCTAACTATGTATGTATGTATGTATATATATATAAGGTATAATTTATATTGTTCTTATAAGAATTTATATTTTATGAAATATAACTGTCTTGAGTTTCTACAAATAAGTGTCGATTATTTTATTAATATTATTTACACTAATTTATATTATCTGCATTGTTTTATATTGTTTTATACAAATTACACTTAAATATACACTATGTACATTAGTTAGATTACCTGCAAATAAAAGAAACAACATTTGCAGCTAATATTTGGACATATTGGACATTAAAAAGAACTAGAACTTAGTTTTGATTAATTGGACGTTTCGTCCCTTTATTGGGACTTCTTCAGTAACTTAATCTGAGAGAAATAACTAATTTACAGCTAATATTCACTCTTGTTTTATAGTCTTATTATACTAGTTTGGCAATTCGAACCCTAACCATCTCTGCTTAGCCAACTCCTAACAATTCTATCTCTTCTATCGCGTTATCAGCATTACCGAGTCTCTCTAACTCAAATACGCCTGCGCATTTTAACTGTAACAGTAGTCGGTTTAAATAATTACTAACGATGACAAAATATAAATAATAATATTTCCTTACATATATATTTCTTTTTTCAATTCTAAAACCTTGGAGTGTTTTTTAATTGAATTCCGACGAATGTCGAATTATTTCTCAGAATAATATACCGAAAAGAAAGAGAGAGAGAGAGAGATGTGTGCAGTTGGACAGATCGTCTGAAAGCTATAAATAAAGTCTCTCTCTCTCTCTGTTAGGTGGGCAAGTGTTTTTCTGGATTAGCGCGATTCCGTCTCTTTCGGGATGCAGTTTTAGTAGCCAACGGGAGTTGTGCTGTTCGCCTGTAAAGATACTACAGGGAGATCGGCATCGAGGTTCCGGGGCTAATTACGGTAATGAGGCGGGTTAGAATCGGGTGTTCTCGCAGATACCGACCTGGGCAACTCGCTGGAACGTCGAGAGTCGTGTCGGTCGGTTAGTCTAGCACTTTGACCATGCCTCAGAAGCCGCCCTCGATCTGATAACACTGAACTGTCCTCCGTCTCTCTCTCTCTCTCTCTCTCTCTCTTTCTTTCTATTTCACACACACTAACAATACCCTTTGCAAGTTCCTCGCTAGTAGCTTTACTAGCAACGACGAAATCCTCTCTATACTACACATTCTCTATTTCTCGTCTCGTTTCTCTTCTTCTTTCAAGATTCACCTTTCGTCGTCGCCTTCATTTAACCAGACACTATATGCGTTTCTCAGTTTTCTCTCTCATTCTCTCTAACGCAAATGTACATAGC
The DNA here is from genome assembly GCF_001313835.1 of Polistes canadensis. Lineage (NCBI taxonomy): Eukaryota > Metazoa > Arthropoda > Insecta > Hymenoptera > Vespidae > Polistes > Polistes canadensis. The sequence goes on from NW_014569797.1 coordinate 18,438, forward strand.
TGCTCGGTCAGATTTCACGAAGAGATAAGATGATCTATGTCAGACGACTGGTCCGACGCGTTTGCCAAAGTAGAAACTTTGGAGATTAGATATTGCCTGGACGATTATAGACATTTTATTTCATTCAATTAGTTGTTTCTCTCGTCTCGTCCAAAAATAATATTATTAATGTGTTTCGAGTGATAGGATATAATATTATAATAAATGTATTTAAGTATATCAATATATATTTGAATTTGTTTTGAAATTATTCATTCGTTGATTTTAAAATAATAAATTTAGGAAGCTTGAGAAAACTTGAAAGAGAGAAAAATCTTCTTACATTAGATTTCTAAGAATGAGATCTATCATTTGGGAGTTGCTGAAAGTTAGAATTTCAAGTTGGAAGGATCCGTTAAAGATCGAGTCCGACACGAGGAGTCACGTTTCTTTATCTCGAAAGACGCGTCGGCCCGACGGAGGACACGAGTCGGGTTGTAAGTACGCGACGAGGGAGATGTTCATCCTTGTCCTTCGTCGAAAGGATCCTCTAGGCGTGTGTCTCAGGTGGTGGTGGAAGGATCGATGGGTAGAATAGATTAGCAGGGCTTGTGTAACCGAGCGAGAGCCCACCGATGCAACCAGCCAAGAGGTATTAGGTCAAGTAAGTAATCTCTTAGCCGTCACGCCAACAGGAGCCCAAGACTCTCTTTTACGATGGAAATACATCTTGATTGCTTTCGTCCCTTCGTTCCTCCTATCCTTGGAGATTTCTTATTTTATCTATCTATCTATCTATCCATCTATCTATATATATCTATCTCTCTCATTCTATTCACTTCCCAAACATCCAGACCCATTTCCAATATTAACTAATCGCAAACGTGTTACTTTCTCCTCGTGTAGACTTTTTTTATCTTATTTTTTGTTCAAGCACATTATAAGAACACTTTTTGATAAAGATTCGATGTAATTGAAATGTAAGGAATTACATATCGAAAAGAAAGATTATTTTAGAAATTATATAATAAAATTAATAATAATAATAAGAATACAAAATCATTTATATATTCTAAAATTGGAAATATTAGAAATTTTCCAAAAAAATTCATTTATATACGTTCTTATCGTATTCTCATAGTGTTCGAAGTGGACGAGACTGTAAAAAGTGTAAAGGAAAGAAAAAACCGTTCCGTTTTTCATAGACGACCTTTCAACAGTCTAAGGCCGAGGTGACTCCCGTCTCGTTTCGTCTGTTCTCGACCGAATTCGAGCCGCGTGGCGCGTAAACTCGTAAACGGGCGTGTTTAATACTGGTCCGGGTAGACTTGTACGCGCGCACGTCGTTGAGCGGCTTAGGATCAAAGGATCACGTCTCTCCTACGCATACCGCATCGTCCGGTACGAGGCACCGGACCTCGATGCTTCGTGATGGGCATGGGACCGATTGCATTATGGTCTACGCTTTTACTTGGACGAATAAAAGACGTGGGCTTGATGTATGCGTATGTCTTTTGACGTTTCTTCATTCGACCTAAGAAACTTCTTTTATATCCGTATTCGTTTATTTTTTCGGGGGAATTATATATTTAAAATTTCCATTTAATCTACATTAGAAAGAGAGAGAGAGAGAGGGTAGTAGTTTAAACGTAATACGATTGATAGTAGTTTCATTGTTTTGCTCGTTGAATATCTTCTTTATCGGGATCGGTACAATTAAAATTTATAATATTCATTTAAACGTTCCACGCGCGTGTTAAAGAGTAGTGGTAAGACTTGATTGATGACACCTGTCAATCGTTTTCAAAGTGAACGAAGAAGCGTCGGTATCATCGTTTACGGCGACGTTGCGAGTTTTCTTATATGAACCGGCTTGACTTCGACCGGTAAAAGGCGATTTTTATGCGGAAATCATGCAAGTCCTGGTCTCGAACACTCGATGAAGCTTTCTTCTTGTACGCCCATCTTGTCGTTAGGTGGTCCGCGAGGAGTGTAGATCGATCTCTTTTCTATGATGTTTTTTATATTTTTAAATACAATATTAATGAATTCATTTTAATCACTGTTAATTTACTTTTTATAATAGATATCAATACCAACGTAATGTCTTAGCATTTGTTTTAGTGGTATATACTTTTGATGCCAGCGTGCTGTTCTCAAATTCCTTCAATAGTCACTTTTTACAAAATTTCTTATTCATACGTTTTCGAGTAATCAGAAAAAGCAACGAAAATAAATATTTGAAAAATATCGAAATCGTGATCGTCTAAAGATCGATAAAAAGAAATGGCAGTCTCCTTCTTCGTGTGAGGTCCACCTCGCGTTCATATAGTTTCGACTTTCGCGAGGACCGCGTTTCATGACTATTCATGAAGGATCGAGGGTAGTCGATGGAGAAAGAGAGAGAGAGAGAGAGAGAGAGAGAGACAGAAGGTAAAGCGAAAAAGGGAAGCAACGAAGGACGCAATTTTACGTTTGTGCGAGACCGCACATCCGCCGGCTAGGATCTCTGCAAGGATCCGGTAGGACAATGCCGGCTTCTTTGCTTCTTTTTTATTTTTATTTTTTATTCTTTTTTTTTTTTTTGATTCATTCACTGTTCTTCCTCTTTCACCTTCGTTGAAAGAAAGAAAGAAAGAAAGAGAACGGGAACGAGGTGGTCCGAAAAAGAACCCGCGAAAGGATCCCGCGTGGGGGACAAACAGAAGTATGATCCAACATGAAAGGATACCGCCTCCGTTCTCGCAGGACCCGTCCCCGAGTACTCAAATTTGGATTTATGCAGGACGATATGCGGGGCCCCGGCCCGCTCGTTTGCCACGCATGCAAATCGCCAACCGATCTAACGTTACGTACAAATATCGGTCTTTTCATTTTTTCTGATTCTCTCTCTCTCTCTGTCTCTCTATGATTTACTGTACTTTTTTTATACGTAGAGGAAAATTGTTATTATTTTTAGTTTTAATTGTTTTAGGTATTCTATACTAGTACAAAATACTAATAATCAGTACAGTCATTTTAATCTGTTAGAAATATTGTAAGTATAAATGAACGTTTTAATTTTATAGAATCACGTATTAGAATCATGATTAACTTTTGATTCTTTTATACGAACGAATACTCTCTCTCTCTCTCTCTTGGTATTCTTTCTTCTTTGATGACGGAAGCCACGTGATTGTTGTACAGATATCACGCGGAAGCTTCAGCACGTGGCTCGAAATATATGCCGGGAGGTAGGTAAGTGTTTGCATTGGTTAGGGTTGCCCGAGGTACGTTTCACGTAGGGATTGGTCAGTTTAACGGCGCAAAACTAGCTTCGTTAGCTGATTGAGTTAGCTTGCTCGCGGTCAGCACTGATTAGAACAAACCGACCGGCCTACGCCGCTTGATTGCACGAGATGGATGGAGAAGGAATGATCGAGTTCGAGTTCGAGTTCGTGAGAGAGAGATACAAAGATAGATATATAGATAGATAGATAGTTAAAGAGAGAGAGAGAAAGATAGGAATACACGCGGCCTGCTAAAAGAGGAGGAGGAGGAGGAGGAGGAGTGAGAGGGTGGGAGGGAAGGGGGAGTGAGGTTCGTCCATCGTTGGATGGTGGACGGTACTCAACGAGCAGGCCGTTTTCGGATTTTGTTCGACCAACCAACGGTAGCGAACGATATTCTGCTAGGTACGTGAGCCGATTGCCAAGACCGATAACGTTTGCGGTGCCAGCGTGAGAGAGGGAGAGAGAGAGAGAGAGAGAGAGGATGGCCGGTTCTCTTGACTAATTGGCAATACCTCCTCGGCGAATGACCATAAACGACAAGAGAGTATACCTACGTACGTCGCACGGCCCAGGGAATTAAGCGCAAAGACGTAACCCTTTACCAAAGGAGGGCCGCTTGTAATCCGATATCGAAAGGCACGATGTTGCTACTGTTGTTACTATTGTTATTATTGTTGTTGTTGTTTCCATGATCTTATTGCGAACTCGGTCTACGGAAATTAAGGATCGGGGCCGATCGTGAGTATCCTTAAAGAGAGTGAGAGAGAGAGAGAGAAAAAGGGAGGTGCTTGGTTAGCTGGATACTTGGTTGTTTGCTTCCTTCATTTGTGTCCTTCGATCGTGGGAATTATTTGCTTATCTTTCAAATTGTAATTGTAAATGAGAGTTGATGAAGATAAATAAGGAAGTAGAATGAATAATTGCACGTCGATTGATTAGTAGTTTGTTCTTTATTGTTATACTTTGTAATTCATTTTATATTCCTTTTTCTTGGATTTACATATATATATAAACAAAATCTCGATAATAAAATAATATCATTTAAAGAAAAATATAACTCGTGAAAATTCGCGTTGATATTATATTTTGATTAAATCCGATACTTTGGTTAGATTGTCGTTCTCGAGATTGTCGTTCGATTTAATTGCTTATTAAAAGCAAAGGAGATGTAAATGTAAAACGGATAAATGATGTAAATGAAGATCGGTAGATGGAAGAAGATTAAGAATACGATGGTTAAAAAGAAGAATAAGAAGGTGCTGGAGGAGTTTTGTCGCTTGAGAAAAAGAAATTGTTCTCTCTTAAATCGAATAAATCATTTTAGAAATCCGGCATTTATTTTAAGAATGGCCGTGGTATTATCGTCGAAGACGAGTACGAGAACGAGTGGTTAACGAAGACGACAAAACGTAACACGGGGGGCGGAGAGTCGATAATTAATTCGATTCTAGGGCCTCTGAGGTTCTGCCTTGACGTCGGCCATGTTTTTTTCCTTCCTGCGAGTTAGGGGATGCAAGTCTCGAGTGCATCGCTCTTTGGCGAATCTCTCAGCAGTCGGCTTGCCTTCTAACGAAGGGTGCTCTTATCCTTTCTCTCTCTTTCTCTTTTTGTTTTTCTCCCTTTCTTTCTCTATCTTGTTCATTTTTTTCTCCTCCTTCTCTCCTCCTATTTTAATAATTTCCTTTCTCCTTTTAACCACGACTCTCTTTTCATCTTTCTGAATTTTCTGAACTTCACGAAGTTGCATCATCTCTTGGTGGACATCTTTTATCGAATGATAAAAAGTGATCCTTGCTGTTCGATCGTATTTCTCTCTCTCTCTCTCTCTTTCTCTTTCTCTCTTCTCGCATATGTTTTGAGAATTTACTACAGAATTCTCTTTCTTCGGGTTTGTCCCGCGAGAAGCATGCAGCCACGAGGTGACTGCATTTATTTTGGATTCAGTGCACACGACGTTTAAAAAACCGAAAGAAGAAGGAGAAGAAAGTCCTCGAAGATTCCCACACTCCAGGAGTCCGAGAGACTTTGCTGGTTTCTCCTCTCTTTCTTTCTCTCTTTCTCTTTGTCTCTCTTTATCTATCTATCTCCGTTCTCTTTGCTCGTTTCTCTGCCGCGGTTTATTTCATCAAATTCCACGAGACGCATTAGATCGATCACGTATATATCGATTGACGTTCGAATCGATCCTGCTTTCATCCACTTCCATCTCCGTTTCGTGGATAGATAAATCGTTTCAAGATGAACGACCTTAAAACAAAAGAAAATAATTAAATAATTAGTTATTTCTCTCGTCTCTCGAAAAATAAAATTATTAATAAATAAGTATTGTAGGTAATTTGGACATTAAAAAGAACTAGAACTTAGTTTTGATCAAATTGGACGTTTTGTTTTTTCTTTATTGGAACTTCTGCAGCAACTTAATCTCTAAAGTTCAGCGTCTTTTTTATTTATTTGAGCAGACATACATTCTTGTAATATTCGAAAAACTAAACATCTATACTTCGTTATCTCTTAATCCGTTATATTTGCAACTTAAATAATTTTCATTTTTTCTTTTTTTTTTGTACTAATTCCAATCTAATTATCAGAAAAAAAGATCAATCAACGTATCACATTTTGCAATGCAATTAAAAAAAAAACGAAGAGATTTGGCAATATTTTCAATATTATTATATTTAGACTATTCGGAATTAGGGGAAGCAGTTGAAAAAACAAACGCGTTTGGTGAATCTTATTTCTTATTTTTTGTTCAGTATACCAGACCCATTCTACACGAGGCCCCATTCAAGAGAGGCCCTCCTTGTACGTCACTATAACTTCTCTCGCGAGCACGATCTAGTTTTCATTCATCTCCGCTTTGCCGATGACCTCGGTAACCTCGTGCTCGTACTCGAGACGAATACTTGTATTACGCTCCATTCTTCTTACTTTTTTATCTTCGTATCCTTCCCATTCGGTTTCTTTTTCTCTAAAGAATTATTATTATTTTTTTTCTTGAAGAGATTTTTATCTATTTCTCTCTCTTTCTACGTGGTTACGAAGCTAAATTGTTTCACACGAAAGTTTGACTCTTCAACGTATACTTTTATTCTTTTTTAATGTTCTCTGTTTTCTTTTTTTTTTTTCAAAAAACGAAGCGAGTGATTAAACTTTTTCGTAGTTTTATATTACTTATATACCGAAAAAAAAAAAAAACAAAAAAATTCTCTACATTATATTTTTCTTCTGCTACTTATAATTCACGGTTATAAAATCTTACATCGAATTAAAAAATATGTTTAATAATTTTAAACTTTGAAAATTGTTCGAAACACTAATTGAGGTCCACAATGATTTACCATATATAATTATTTTAATCTTTCGAATCGTTAAGACGATCATTTATGAGTATGACCGAACAACAAGAACATACGCGAAAAGATCTTACTTTAATAATCGGATATACAAGAGAGTTGTAAATAGAGATACAAGACCCATATTACTTGCGAAACTAGAATTTAGTTGAGAGAAAGAGATATAGGTTGGCGTTAAGTGGGAGGTAAACACAATTACATTCATTGTCCTTAATTGCGGTAACGAGATAAGATACGATAACGCGTTTAATTGCCGGCAAAACGGACGCGTTACGCGATTCGACGAAGTTGCACGGTTCTCAGTTGATATTCTACACAAATACACACACATAGAGAGAGAGAGAGAGAGAGAAAGAGAAAGAGACAGAGACAGACAGATACAAACACATATACATAGACATGTAAGTACGTTCCCGTTCCTATCTTCCGACGCAATTATGATACCTACTTGTAAGTGCATTAATAATACACGCGATCGCGTGTATCAGCCGAGTAGCAGAAGTAAGCTCGTTCGGACGTTGTTAACAGCGTTATATCGTCGCCCTTGTCTTTTCCAGCTCGAAATGAGTAGCTTGGTGAGTAGTAAGTAGTAGTAGCAGGTGGCTCGACTGCTTCGCCGATCACTTTCTTTACGAAATTTATGAATTCCCTCGGTGTCTTCTTTATCATAAAATAAAGCTGAACGTTTAGTCTTCTTCTTCTTCTTTTTCTTATTCTTATTTTTCTTATTTCTCATCTTATTTCTTTTTTTCTCTCTTCGTTATACTTGTTAACCGTTCGAAACTTTATTCGATTTTTCAAGATCGAACCCGAGAGCTTTTACGTATTCTTCTCTTGAATTCTCTTGGCGAACTTGCTGAAATTCTAAGAACGACTCCTGGTCATTTGAAGTTAAAGAAAGAGAGAAAAAGAATTAGAGAGACAGAGAGAGAGAGAGAGAGAGAGAAAGATGGGTTTCGTGAGACACCTGGTCTACGTGATTGGCCTTTCTAAAACGCAAATTGCTGTGGGGAAGAAGAGATTAGAAATGTGTTCTTTTTTTTTTCTTTTCTACTTCTTCTTCTTCTACGTGAAATTGTTCATATCCTGTTCTTGCTAGGGTTTTAACAAGGAAATATAAACACTAATTGAATAAACTTAGATATTTATTGACAAATTTGAATAATAAATCGCATTATTGGTATCTGCGGTATCCCGTGAAAATAAATATTGGAAAATATTTTAGATTGATAAAAGTTTAACTCGCGTCAAGAGACACTAATAGAAATGATTGGAACATAAACGTCGATATGCCAAAGACGTTGAAGAAGTTCGGGTGAAAAGAAGACGGCCAAGGGCGGTAAAGCGAGAAACGAAGAAGAAGAAGAAGAAGAAGAAAGGAAGGAAGGAGGAAGAGGAGGAGGAGGAGGAGGAGGAGGAGATGAGCAGGAGGGCCAGAAGGAGTGGGGGGGGGGTTAAGAGTATAAACAAGAGACGGTCCCCGGCCACCCAGCTAGAGGACTTCTCTCTCTCTCTTTCCTCTTCTTCTTCTTCTTCTCCTTCTTCTTCTTCTTCTTCTTCTTCTTCTTCTCGTCCTGGTCCTCCTCCCGCTGGCTGCGCTCGATATTCAAACTAATAAATTAGGAGGCCCTCCGGGGCCCGGTCCGCGTATGAATCATCTAAAACAATGGAATGCAGACTAAGATGGCGCCTCCCTCCCTCTCTCTCTCTCTCTCTCTCTCTCACTCTCTCTCTTTCTCTCTCTTTCTTTTCACTCGTCTCATCTTCTTCTTCTTCTTTCTACTTTGCAGAGGAGGAGACGCAGAAAACGGCAGACTTTGCTGACAGTTCGACGACAGACAGCCAGTTCGAAGTTGCTATCGGGAGGTCCTTTTGTCTCTTTCTATATCTTTCTAGTCGAGACATCAGTGGTTCTCATTTCTATATATTTCATCCCTTCCCCCACACCTCTCTTTCTCTCTCTCTTATCTTCTTCTTCTTCTTCTTCTTCAATCAGTTCTGATTCTTTATAGAAGTTTGTAGAGAGAGAGTCTCCTTCATCTTTCTCATCATCCTCCTCCTCATCATCCTCCTCCTGCTTTTCTCCTCATCCTCCTTCTTAGTCAATCCAGTCACGGATTCGCTCGGGCGAGAAGCTCGCGACTTAAAACTCGTTCCTCCGGCTCCCGTGGAATTAAGTTTCGCGCCTCTGTCTAACGCGTCCTCGTCTTCCCTCATTATCCCCTTTATCTTTTATCTCTCTTAATATTTAATCAAAGAGAAAAGAAATAAATGAAAGGAAAAAAAAGAAGAAGAAAAAAAGAAGAAGACACGAAATATTATTTCTAATATATCGAGTAAACCACGCACAACGCATACATCGTTCGCGGCAAATCTAATATAAAATAATAAAAGTGGTTTCTTTTTATTTTCGTTATCTTTTCAATCGTTGAAACGTTTGCTCGCGCACGGTTGCCGGCCAAAAGCGTGGAATAATAAATCAAGCCCACAACGTTCTTCATCTCCTCCCCCTCCTCCTTTCTCCGTCCCTTCACCCCCGATTTCATCCCCCTTCCTACGTGTTGGCTCAACAATGACCATTGTCCGGACGATACGCGACCACTCGAAATGATCTCCGGTCACAAGTCATTACCTTTTCATTTTAAACCACCCCCGCAAACTCGTACATTATCTTCCCTTTTTCTCTCTTTCTAGTTTTCTCCCGATTATCGGGGAAAATGGATGGATGGGCATAGGTTTTCAGGGGGGCGGGGGAAAAAAGAAGGAGGTCAGGGGTGAGGGAGAAATCGTGCGAGCCTGATCGACAATATTGTTGTTCCTATGTGTCCTAGGAAAACGAGATTCTTGTTTGGCTCGTGCCACAATTCTGCCAGATTATAAACCGACAGCTGTGATTCTCTTCTCTTCGTTCACGTTCGACAGATGGAAGAGGTACCTTTACCTATCTACCTACCTACCTACGAACTGGAGCAACCTAAAGAAATGGAGATCGATTTCTGATCGTTCCTAGAAACACATTCTGTTAGGCGAACTGCCATTGTGTTTACTAAATTATAGTACGATTGTATTGTAGTTTAGACATTTTTATATTTAGTCTGCCTCTTTTCTTTTCTTTTCTTTTTACTTTTTATTGTTGTTGTTGTTGTTCCTGTTGTTGTTGGTGTTGGTGTTGCTGTTCGAGGTTTAGTAATATACGTGATTGAATTTTTTCGTAATGATCCATCTCTTTACGAAAGATGGATAAATTTGGTCAGAGGAAAAAGTTGGAGAAAATTTATTGCTCGTCCTTCCCCCTTATAAAAGGCATTGATTCTAAGTACTCAAGGATAAATATACTCTTAAAAGGACGTGACTCGTGTCTATTATATTGAACTTCCTGAAACGTAGTTACCTATTAAATGGATTTCGGAACGGGGGATGATCATGCGAGTGATAGAGACTCAGTTAACGATAACTATTATTCGCAATGATTTTCGGTATCTCGTTGTTGTTAAATGATACCCCCTGACAGATTATTTGTCAATGTTCGTCGAACATTAAAATATATTTTACTTAAATCGATAATATGTGTTTGCCAATATTTTTCATATCACGATAATGACATTTGATCGCAAATATTTCAAGATACGAACATATTAGTTTTATTTTTTTTTTCTTCTTCTGATTTTATCGTATTTCTTTAAAAAAAACGAAAAAAAGAAAAAAACAAGGAAAATCGATTTCGAGATGAGAATAAAGGGAGATAGATAGATAGATAGATAGATAGACATAGAAAAGAGAGATCATTTATCCTTCTAACACAGGCCTCCCTCCCTCTCATCGTGGCACACCTGAAACAATTCCAAGTTATTTTATCCAAAAACTGGTGAAAGCGTTTACATACATGCATACATATATATATATATATATACATATATATATCAGACAACGCGAATTCGTCGTTTGTTCCCAATTTAAAACAAAACAAACGTTGAGTGTAAAGAGAAAGAGATGGAAAGGGATAGGAAAAATAAAAGGACAAAAAGAAAACGATTGAGGGTGAAAACGAGATAGATAGATAGATAGAGAGAGAGGAAAAGAGAGATAGAATGGGACTGACAGGCGAAACGCACGTAATAAACCACTTCGAGAGGGAACGAGCGTTTTCACGACGATTAACGGGTGTTCCAGGCAAGCGCCGTTTTTGTAAAATGCCGGTTCGAAACGTTCGTCCGTTTCTACAAACCCCATACCCTCCTCCTCCTCACCACTCGGTCGGACTCGCTTGCCTGGCAAATGGTTTATCCGAGCTAAAACCGCGGCCGCTAGAAAATTTAAATCAGAATGGAGCCGCGAATGCCCGGACAATATTGCCGCGATCGTATTGTTCCACTCTGTTCGAGGCCACCGCTTTTTTCTTTTTTTTTTTTTTTTCGTAAAAGAGTGAGAGACTGACATAGATAGAGAGAGAGAGAGAGATAGCTATACAAACAAATAGAAAGAGAGAGAGAGAGAGAGAGAGATAGATAGAGTGATAGAATAGACTCCACCAATCGCAAAATCGACGTATCTAAGTATTTGTAACGTGTATAAGGGAAATAAGGGTAGGGGTAGATTCAATTGCTCCCTGCCACATCGTTTTTCCTCTTTTATATATATTTTTTTTTTTTTTTTTGCCTTCCTACTGAATAAGTGAAAGATAGAGATAGAGAGATAGATCGACGGGGATCGACGTTTCGCGCTATTATCAAACCTTCAACTCTTCTTTTCTTTTTTTTTTCTTTTCTTCTCGTGATATGATTTAAACCCTCTCGTAGAAAGGGTTTCCTTCGAAAGATTTTGACGTTTCTATCGACGACGAGCATCGATTCACGTTATTTTCACGCGATTAACGTTTGCGATTTTTTAATCGTAATTTAACACTCGTAAAAATTTGTTTGAAATTCAATTTAGTTTTTGTTTCTCTCGTCTCTCGAAAAATAAAATAATTAATAAATAAGAGTATCGTAGGGAATTTGGACATTAAAATGAACTAGAACTTCGTTATTGAGACTTCTTCGGCAACTGGAAATTTTATTTTTTTCTTATTTTTATATATCGTGAATTACACGCATGAGACCCATACATTATAAAATATTAGATGTTACCTTAATCTCTGAAGTTCAGAGCGTCTTTTTTATTTAAGCGCAGGACATACATTCTTGTAATATTCAAAAAACTACACATCTAAACTTCGTTATCTCTTGATACGTTATATTTGAACACTGAACAAAACTGTTTCAATCTACGACGATTGTCTCTTGATCGAAGTAACATAAATTTTCATTAACATCTCGGGGGGTAGGTGGTAAAAAAAAAAAAATTGATGTGTATAGAAAATGTTTGAAAAGTAAAGAATGATTTTGTACGAAGGACGATGAAATTAAGGCGAAGAAATTCCAGTTAAGAAAACCGCAGACACCCCAAGAAGAAGAAGTTGCTTCCTTTCCCTTGTCACCCTTTTCTTTCTTTTTCTTTTATTGTCATCGTCATCGTTGTCTCTTCCTTTTCCTCTTCTTCTTCTTCTTCTTCTTCTTCTTCTCTACGAGAGCGTTTTCACGAGGGACGATTGTAACCATAGAAATTATGAGGAGGACGCTGCTTAACCGTAACTGCGGTCGATCCAACGGCCTTCGCAGCACGGAGCCCAGAACAGTGACCAATTTCAGGGCGAACCACTATCATCGGCTGTTCACCGGACCATGGCGAATACTCGCTTCTTTTACCACGCGGATGTCGTGAAAATGACTATGCGTGCCTGATTCGAGAGAGTCCTGGGGAGGGAGGCGATGGGAAGGCGATGGGGAGACGATGGGGAGACGATGGGGAGACCCATCGCCAGCTACGAACCGTGAAATTCTTACTTCTACGATTCTTTAACGAATGTTTCTTTTCTTTTCTTTTATTTTCTATCTTTCTCTTTCTCTTTTTTTTTTTTATTTATTTCTTTTATTGTCTCCCTCGGTATCGCTCGAGAGCTCTCACTTTCCTCTACTTGGATTTCTATTATACTTTCGACTTTTACTTCTAATCGATTTTATATTATATATACCTTTTTTTACCTTTCTTTATTATTTCATATATATATATATATATATGTATATATGAAATAATTATATATATGAAATATATAATATTCATATATAGATACAGGTAGTCTTCCTACAACACGGTTTACTGTGTATACAACATTGGATAATTCAATGGTAATTTAATAAAAACTAAATTACTTTCAAATAATGACAAGAATGAATAATTAACTCTGAGTTTCGTATAACACGTTTTTACACACACACGACATTTTCTAGGAAGTTATTTACAGTATTATAAAAGGTTTACTTGTATATCAATTTTGTGAGAATTTAATTATCATTTTTATCAAGTAGAGAAATCTAATCTAACATTATTTTGACGTAAATATAACATATATTCCTGTATCCATGATAAATTGATAATTAATGAATTAATCTCCTATGAAGATTCAAATAATACTTTGTAAATTTTTATATTTTATCGAACAGTTAACAAAATATCAGTATAGGGTAATCTTAAAACGATCGCGTATCGAAGAAAAATGAACGGAGTGAAAATTCGCTCGTTATTTTTCTTATTTTTTTGTCTCTCCTTCTTCTTCTTCTTCTTCTTTTCGTGTTCCCAATCGTCGTTAATGAATCGACGGTTTAAGAAACTTTGTTTCGGTCCCCTTTTGCATAGACCGGATCTCTTTTCGATCTTTTTTCCTATTATACCTTGTTTTTTTTTTCTTCTTTATCTTTTCTATCCTCATTCCTCTTCCACCCTTACCTTCACCCCTCCTCCCATTTACCCTCTTTCTATACTCTTCGTATTACATTTACTCGCGCGAGTTTTCCTCCTTCGTAAAGCAAAGACTTTTTCTCTTTTAACATCGTCCAGCAACGGGCTTTCTACTACAACTAAAACTATCATACTACTACTACTACTACTACTACTATTTACGAAGGGTCGAATAAGGATGGAAGAAGAAGGCAAGAAAGTCCGAAAGAAATTGTCAGTGATCGATGATCCGCTTGTCCGGGGTGACCGAGAAAAGCGACCGACCCCGCCTGTCGCGCCGAGTAAGGGATGGAAGCTGAAAGCTTTTACATTCTTCGAGAACAACCGACCGTGTCCCGTGAGAAAGAGAGAGAGCGAGAGAGAGAGAGAGAGAGAGAGACGAAGAAGGGCTAAAGGATAAAAAAAAAAGGGATATCGAAGTCGTTCGTATATTCATAGCGTTAGATGATGATTCTCCATTTCTTTCTAACATCATCTTCTTCTTTTAAGAATTTAATCAATAATTTTAACGATCAAAAATTAAATATTAGAAAGTGTAATGTGTATCTAAATCTTTATTGGTTGTGTAGTTTACTATTTTTTGTCATTTTTTAATGCATTACATTTTAGGTACATCAGACTAACATTTCAACGTTACGAATTAAAATAATCTAACGAATGATATCCATCATCTTCTTTTTCTACGAATTAAATCAATAATTTTGACGATCAAAAATTAAATATTATAAAGTGTTTTAGTGGTTTAATAATGTGTATCTAAATCTTTATTGGTTGTGTGTAGCTTACTACTTTTTGTCATTTTTTAATGCATTATATTTTAGGTACATCAGATCAACTTCTCAACGTTACGAATTAAAATAATCTAACGAATGATATATCCCGGTTGATGTAAAAATGTTTCTTCTTTTTTTTGTTGACGATAAAATTAATGAGATACTTCTTTTTTTCTTTTTAACAAAGTTTCTCGACATCTCTCTCTCTCTCTCTCTCTCTCTCTCTCTCTCTCTGTTTGTGCGTCCGATGATTTTCGAGGGAGGAAACCGACAAAAGTTATTTCTTTTTGACGTCCACTTCTTTGGCGGATATCTGGAAGGCGCGAGCGTAATTTTTGCCATCTGCGCTTCCTTGTCGATAAAAACGTGCACCACCGCAGCTCGGGAACTCGCGTGACGTAATAATAATGGTTCTAGTTTGCCACTGACAAAGGAGCAGTATGTCGTTTCTGCGGTTTTGCGGCTACGCCTGGAGTCCATGCGCGGGTGCTCGAATGTACACGAGGTAGACTGACTGACTGACTGACTGACAGACAAACAGACTAACGTACACCAAATTTTCACTTCTTCCGCGAGAAAAAAAGGGAGACAGCAAGCAACCCCCCTCCTCCTTTTCTTATTTCTAATTTAACCCGCTACACACACACACAGACACAATGATTAAAATGATTCCACCGAAATTCGATTAGTCAAAAATTCGATTTCGAATCTTAAAACAATATAATTTATCTCTTTGAAGGGAATAAATAGATAAATCATCAAAATTCGTTTGATATTATTCGCATAATTATTCGTAAAAATCAAAATGATTACGTTAACAATATGATTAATCGTTGTCTATCATTTTGTTTATTTTTGTATAGAGTTCGTTCCTTTTGTTTTCCTTCTCGCGTGTTAGTTAACTTCTCATTAATTTTTTTTCTCTTCGCATAGAGACGATATATGAATACTTATATGTATTAAAAAAAAAAAAAAAAAAAAAAAAAGAAAAGATATATTATGTAAAAAAGGGGAGACAGGGGGGGGGAGGAGGGAAAAGAGCATTGCGAAGGTTGTTTAAAATCCGCAACGGCAACACGTGTATCCGTCATTAAACTATACCGTTGCTTCCGGCCTATGGTTTTGCCTTTTTTTGAATTAACGTCGGCTACCGCCGCGAACATCCGCGTTCGCGTAATTTACGTCGGCACCGACAAACAATGTATATATATATAGGTTGGTTAGATAAAGATAGAGGTAACTGCTGCTTACGTGTCCATTCGACGACCTTATTTATTTCTTTCTTTCTTTCTTTCTTTCTTTCCTTACCTCGAGAACTTGAACGCCTTCCTTCATTTTTCGCATCGTGCGAGAAATTTTGCTGAGTTCGAAATACGCGATGCGTTAAATGCGCAAGCCGGAAGGATACTGCGGTATCATGCTCCTTTTTAAAGAAAAGAGAGAACACCAGAAGTTGGGTGATCGCGAAACACGCGAGTTTCCGGATCGCTAAGAACGCCGGATTTCCGAGGATTCTTAACTTCCGCGAACTAACTTTCGAGGACCTTCCATTCAATTTTCTTTTTTCTCTTTTATTACTTATACTTTCGATTAATCGTTTCAATCAACTATAATATTAACAATCGTTTTTTTGTTATCTTTCTAATTCTTTATTCGAACCGAAAAACATTTTGCTCAGACAACATTTGTTTTTTATTAACCCTTTTTGAATGCTGAATAATTTTCTTAATTATTGGTTGGTTTGTCTCGTTAATTGATTTTACTCTAACCCCATATCTAATAATAAATTATATTTAATAATTTAAGTATTTCTTTTTTATATAATATAATGTCAAGACTCGAAAGAATAATCAATACGAAAACCAACATTACATTATCAACACTACATTACAACAGTCAAAGGATTAATTAGTTATTTTTCTTGTTCTTATTCTTAATCGTTTTTAAACACGTTAATCGTACAAACTTTTGTTTTCCGGTACCGATCGTAATCGAGTTGAACTTAAGCGCGCGTGACGAACTAGCGTAACGAAAAAGGTGTAGAAAAAGAAATATAAGACTAACAAAACTAGTAGAAAACAAATGTGTTTCTTCCAAATGAAAAGGTATATACGCGCGCGATAGATGATAAACCGTGTAATCATTGTCCCACGACGATTAGAGGTTGCTACGGTTATAATATACCAATGAAAAAAATTAAAAATTCATTTAGAAAGACGAGCTTTAAGTGGTTGCTTGCTCGGTCGTTTGTGTTCGTGCCGTTAGTGTCATTCGTGAAAAATTGTATTGCATTTATTTTCTCATTAAGGAACGTAACGTAAGAACCGTGCGTGCCATTTCGTTGTTCTACTCGTGTCCCCGTGACCCTATTAATTTCTTCCCCCTTTTTTTCGGTTGACTATGAACGCGACAAGGAAAATGGGAACTCGATGGAGAACAAAAAAATTCAACAAAAGGAACAAAAAAAAGAAATATGTTTGGTCTAATGAAAAGTTCTGTCATCGGGACAACCTGTCAGGTTAACTCCCTCGATCGTTTCCTTTCTATATAATTTTAGGTAGAAAAAAATACTTCCTACTTTTTTTTTTTTTTTTCTGTTATCGTCGCACATGTGTTGTGACTTTAGAAAAAAAAAACAAGGAAATGACATGATTCATTTTCTTCGTTATACGTATAATATTTTGTAGATTTGTTGCTCGTGACGTAATTAATTAAAAAAGTCTGTGATTTTAAATTTATGAAATATATATATATATATTATTTTTAGGATAACATAAAATTTATATATACGGTTGATAGTTAAAACGTTGTCGTGTTTTAATCTACAACAGGACGATTAGTTCGAAATTATAAGATACTCTCTACCACGATGTTATCTTTGATTAGGATCGGCATCGATTCGAGAGCATCGGTTCGATTGAGAAAATCAATGAACGCGTTAAATTAAATTCGATCATTGGACCACGGAGATAGAATAAACTAGAAAAAGATCTACGATGATGATAAGGGATTTAAACGTTGCGTCTAGAGGAAGGCAACCAAGGGAGACTAATACTTCTGATACACATCGTAAATACCTAGGAAGAGGGGTTTAATCGAGTGCAACTAGTTGCTGAATTAGTCTTCTCAAATTGTCCGATAGATTATTTTTATTGTGAATTATCGAGAAAATGATCTATCACGTAACGCGAAATTAATAACAACAACAGTTATTTCCACGATTATAACGATCCCGATTATTTTGCCTTTTTTTCATTCCTTCAAATATTTTACAATATACTTGTTTGTCATTTTTTGTTTTCTTTAAACATTATTTAAGATCGCGTTAACGAATATATAATATTACTTGTGCGAATTTATTTTATTTAATAATAAATATATTTCTCGGATATTATTTAAAAAAAAAAATCGTATTATTTCTTTCCATTTTATTTTCTCGTATTCATTTAAAAACATTTCCCATTCTGCTAGTTTTCCTTTTCGAGATTTAATGACAAGTTATTTGAAAAGGCGAGCCCCTTCAAAATCCTACATCCAATAGCCAAGGAAAGCACAAGGATTTAAGCAAAATTCGGCTTCCCTTTTGGTATCTAAAATTGCAGACGCATACGAAGCATCCTGAAATCCTTCTTAGCGTATCCTATAATCAGCGTTAGCGTTTCTAGCTCCTAGACGAGGTATCGTTCTTTCCCCCGACTCACTAATTATTATAATTAGTAACTGTTTAGGGACATCGTCCTCGGAAATACGCTTTTCCTTCGCCTCCTATTGTTTCTCGTGGAAACAATATGAAAGATGTTGAAGGTATACCTAAGTCATTTATATCTCGTAAGCTATTTCAACTATAGTTTCCTCTCGGAACAAAATTATGGTTCCTCTTTCGTTTCTATTTTAACGAACAGAATTTATACTTTTAATTGTTAATATTTATCTCGTTTTCAAAATTGTTCGATCACTACGACGTGATCTAGCGCGATTAATATTAATTATCAAGATGAAAATTAATGTTAATTATCTTCGATAAGGCTTCCCTTTTTTTTTTTTTCTTTTTTAATTTTCAACTTCAAAGTAAGAATGACGAATCTACTACCAGCCGACGCTTCTTCGTATCAATCTAAAACTTTCTTCTCTTAAGATAGAAACGACGACAGTAGGAATGGGAAAATAAAAGTAGAAAAGATCACGGAAAGTCTGACTTCGAAGTTAAAGAAAGAAATAAAGAAATAAAAAAAGAAAAAGTGAAAGAGAAAGAAAAATATTGTAGGGACGTCGACTGAAATAACGCGGTTTCTTTCACCCTTTTTTCACCCTTTGGGACAAGACACAGACTAGTGTTCTTAGGGTTGCACGATATTTGTCGTCGTCATCGTCGTCGTCGTCGTCGTCGTCGTCATTGCACCTTTACCTTTGGCAAACTTCCTACATATACTACGTTCTAACGATTTAATAATACCATAGACGCGACAGACGACGATCGATCGAACCTTCTTATTTTATTAAAGAATCTGATTTCTTCCCGACAGAATTAACTATTCCCTTTTTGATGATTTTACTTCTTTTCTTTCTTTTTTTTTCTTTTTTTCGTTGCAATGTATTTAGCTTTCAACGCGAGTTACATCTAATTTCCATTTTACCCAATCGATTATTCGTCTTTAGTTTTCTAAAGAGACTATTTATTTAGACTATTTTTACCGTCAAACGATTAAAATCCATTTGATTGCAATTTTAATCATATACGACATTAATCGTCGTTACTTCGTGTAGATCAAAAATCGATACAAATCTACGAGATTATGATAGATAACATATCGACAAATATAATTGTCGATCGTAAATTATATACTGTTATTTCGAACAAAATATCGTATAATTTGTATATTTCAATATGAACGTCAGTTTTTATTAATGATCTATCTATCTATCTATCTATCTATTGCGAATAAATAAATTGTAATACGTTTTCGTTTATCGTAGAAAATATATATATATATATATATATCCAATAGTATACATTAATAATTAATTAACATACATTTTTTTGTATACATTTTCCGATTCCTTTTGCAAACAATTACTATTACTATCTCTAAAAGATTTTTGATTGGAATATTCGAGACATTATAACGAATATATATTATAATAAATACTTAGTTTGCTTGTTTTATGCACAGAGTTTAGTTCACATGGCAGCTCGTGCATCTCAGTTTAGGAATGGGGATAAAAAAAAGGAAAGTAAATAAAAGGAAGAAAGAAAGGAGTGTAGGAAGGGGGTGGTGATGGTGATGGTAGTGGTGGTGGTTGGGTGCGACGGGACGTAACGCAAAAACATAGGCGCCGGCGCTATGCGAGCAGACCGCCAAAGGGCTCTCTCCCCCCTGTTTTCTCGGTATTATTTTCGACCATGAGAGAGAAAAGATTTGCCCTTCTGTCTCCGTGGCAGCAGTACTAGCACCACCACTAGCACCACCACCACCCCTCTGACATTTCGCTCCTTAATACCGCGAAATCCAAAAGGAAGAGTGTTGTTTCATTGGCAAAACTGAAACCAGACCAACGCGAACGTTTTATTCTTTTGATTTTTATTTTTCTTTTTCTTTTTCTTTTTCTTTTTCTTCTTGATCTCTTTTTTTCCCTTCGCCGGAAATCACGATCGTCCGTGTCGAGATCTCGCGAACTTTCTTCGAACGGAAGTACCTATGTGTCTTCTTCGTCTTTCTTGCTTGCTTGCTTGATACTTTTTCTTTTTTACTCATTCGTGGGAATTGAAATCAATTTTCATCGGCGATAATGATCGTAGGGGGTTTTTTCTTTCTTTTTTTTTTAAAAAGGAGAAACGAAAGAAATAAATCGACCGGTTTCTCGTGCCTTCTCTTTCTTTCTTTCTTCCTTCCTTCCTTCCTTCTTGGGAATCGCAATCAATTTCGATCGGTGATAATGATCGACGCTTAAAGTAAAGAAGAGAAGTAACATGAATGAACGAGGATGAAAAATAAATCGACGAGATGACTTTTCTAATTATTTATTGTTTTTGTTTTTTCTATTCTTTTCTTTTCTTTTTTTTTTTTTCAAGAAAATTATGATCAATACCATTAACCACACACATTTTTACGTTTGAAAATAGAAGAGTATATGGGATCATTATCGAACCGAAATGATATCCGTTTGAAAGATTTCTCTTTCCATGTGATAATTGCGATTAATATATAATATAACTTGATAATACGAATCGTTAGAAAAAGGGATCCATCGATTATTGTAAAAAATCATTTCTTTCAATTGATTGAACGAAAAAAAAAAAGAAGAAACGAATTTGATTGGAAGAAGGACGATCGGACAAGAAGGAGATCTCTTTTCATTCCTTTCGAATGAAAGAAAATGAAAACATAAAAATGATTTTCGCCCGGTGGCCATTAATTGTCTCGCAAGGTATCGAAAGGGTTTGGACACTTCGTTCGCGACGATATGCCAAGTTTTTTTTTGTTACGGGGAAGAAGCTTTCTTTCTTCTTAGGATTGGTTTAGTTGAAGAAGAACGGCCACAGATGAGATATTCGCACACACTCGGTTGTCTCGAGCCGACGGGTCTCGTTGCTACTGGCAAAGTAGTAGTAGTAGTAGTAGTAGTAGTAGTAGTAAGTGAGAAGGAAAGAGTGCAAGAGAGAGTGGGAAAGAAATAAAGAAAGAGGGAAGATGATAGAAAGAGAGGAGGAACGTACCGACGGCCATCTTGGCGAACCACCCGGCGAAGAAACACAATGGACGTTCGACGCGATAGTTGCAACGCTGCAACGCTTGATTCGTGCCTTGCCTTGCCTTTCCTGCATGCATGCGTGCATGCGTGCGTGCGTGCGTGAGTACGTTCGTGTGATCAGACGTGTGTATGCCATGCACGCACGTGCACACACTTTAGATGCCGTCTAATTGATGCCAGGAGAACGGCCCACACGCACGGAGTCAATCTTACTTCGATAGTTGGACGTTTTGCCGCCTTCATCGACTCCAACTATCTTTTTTTTTTTTTCCTTTTATTTATTCCATGTGATATATGATGAATCTTTATTCCTAGATTGCAACAGAGATCTTCTTCTTATTCTTCTTCTTTTGTGTTTTATCATTTATTTGTTTTATTATTCGAAATTTCAGTTAATTACTTTCCTTCGTATTTTTCATCGTACTTTTTTTCATTGTACTTTTCTCGTGGGTTGGTTGATTGGGTTCTTATGGAATTATTGTGATTAATATCTATTAGGATATATCATATTTTTTTTTAATCATAATTTATTACATACTTTCGTTTATTTTTAATATCATTTTATGTATTATACATATTATTATTATTATTATTATTCCCCCCATCGTTGTCATAATATTATTTTTATTTCTAATACCAAAGATTCTTTCTATCACACATCTGTTATTTATTTCACTCAAAATGTATCTCTTTTTCCATATCGGGTTTTGGCCCATGCAAATAAATTTTCTCTATCTCTTTTCTTACAAACCCCCACCCACCCACCACCACCCTTTTTGTTTGTTCCCTGTACCTCACCGAGGCCATCGAGAATTAACGTTATTAATTGCCATGGGCCGATCGAGATATCGAGTCTCGATCGACATCACCTTTCCTGGCACGACAACGACAACGACAACGACAACGACAACGACGACGAGACGAAATCTCATACGATCTCTCTCTCTCTCTCTCTCTCTCTCTCTCCCTCCCACCCTCGTAAAAAAAGCGATCTCCTCTTGGACGAAGACGGAGAGATTCCGCGTTCGTTCGTTCGTTCGTTCCTTCCTTCGCGTCAGCCATTTTTTTTTTTACTCCTTTGGCGGAACGCACGTTCGTTTCGAAGAAGCGGAATAAAAAAAAAAAAGGAAGGAAGGAAGAAAGAAAGAAAGAAAGAGGTAGGTAGGTAGGTAGGTAGGGCTTGCGAGGAGTTCGAAAGGGTTGATCGTAAATTCGTTCGATTTTGTTCTTCCGTTGGAGTGTAGGAGAGAGAAAGAGAGAGAAAGAGAGAAAGAGAGAGAGAGAGAGAGAGAGAGAGAGAGAGAGAGAAGACTCCTCGATCGTTTGCACACTCCGTATGCCGAAGTTAAGTAGGTACTTGGAGTTTTCTTTCGGTGCGTTAAATCAGAGCACGCTTAATCGTCATCCTTGATATTTTACGACGAATCGAGAAACGTAATAGTAGTAGTAGTAGTATTTGTGTAGTAGTAGTAGTAGTAATACGTAGTATTGGAAAAAGCTTCGGAAGCTATAGAAGCAAGCTCGTTAACGTTCCACCAAACAAATCATACCTACACTCTCGAAATTGAAGATTTTTATTTCATTTTTCTTTTTTTTTTAATTTTTTCTTTCTCTTTCTTTTTCTTTTATTAATGCTCGTTGTTTAGTATAAAACTTACCTAAAAATCTCGATTATTAAATAGAATGTTTGTTAGAATATGTTATATAGAAATGACAGGATTATTTGTTATTATAATATTGTCATCTTTTAAAATCAGCTGATTTTGACGTTTCAAAGTAATCTTTTTCTAATAATCATTCGTAGATTATTCGTATTTATATTTTCAATTGTTATCATCCAAATTTTGTATACTATTCGTAATATGTTATGTTTAATAAAATAATGATTAAAAAAATATTGCGATATATAAAGATTTAATCATGAAAAATAAAACTATTCTTTTTGTCGATTCTTTCGGACAATAATAATAATAACAATAATAACATAGGAAAATGATAGCTCGTAGAACTATTCGTTTATATCGCGAATGCAAGAATAAATATCGATGGAAACAAACGATATCAAAGGAGAAATACGTTCGAAGCTTTCTCCTCATCCGATCGAAACAAACGGATGATGGGCTCGGTTGCATTTAACTCACTAACTCACTCAGTTTCGTATGCACGGCTTTTCGATGAATTTACTTTCGACAACAAACCATCCATCCCCATACTCTCTCTCTCTCTTTCTCTCTCTCGTTCCTCCCCTTCGTCCTCATTTTCTGACCACCCTCCCCCCCCATTCCCCCATAAGGAGTCTCTTTCAATGCAAGAACTTAACGCCAAAGTGTTCATCCTCAGTTGGACGTGCTTACCATTGCATATACGTACACACACACATGTATACACAAACACGTTTGACTCGTACTTTCTGAATTCCGTCTGAGAACAGTTCAAACCCTCTTCCCTCCTACACACTTCCACCCTCCCCCCCCATCCCACCCCTTACTCTATCTCTCTTGATAGCTTAGAAAGAGCTTCACCACGGATACCGGAAGTCGGAAACACGTAAATTCCGAAAACTTCCAATACTCGTCCGGAATTTCGAACGATCGTTACTTTACCCTATCATAAAGCTCCCATAGACCGAAGGAAAGCTTTTGCGAGAGGGGTGTAGAGGGGTTGACTGGGTGAAAGGACATCGTAATATTCACAGGCCATTTGCGGCACAATGCCGGCACGTTAACGACGACAATGGATGCAATAATGAGTGACTCGGGCCAAGAAAGCTCCTACCTGCGTTTCTTGTCACCCCCGTATACCCCTCCTCCCCATTTCCCACCGTCTTCTTGGCGAGTTTTATCTTTTTATCTTTCCCAATTTTTATTTTTATTGTCTTTTCTATATACTTTTCGTATACGTATCTTTGGGTAAGGTTTTCCTTCTTTTCCTTTTTTTTTTACTTATTTATCGTCTTGGCTAATGTTGCGTGTCGTGAAGAATTTTGTTAGATAAGAAGATAAGGTTCGTATTATTTCGAAGTGTTTTTTACAGTTTTTAAAAATATTTTTCTTTTTGTTGATTTAGGATTAGAAAGGAATCTATAAAGGTTAATGGTGTCGATTAGATAGTAGACGTTAATTTGTTAAATATCAGAGAATCGAACTAATGGAATTTCTTTCTTTATTCGTTTTAAGATAATCTAATACAAGTTTGAGTGAAAAATCATTTTTATTTTATCTCGTTATTTTAAAGTAATTGTATTTTTTAGTTGAAACAATTGAAAATATTAGTAGAGTACATTAGAATATTTTAAAACATGATTGTTAAAATAATAATGAATATATTGTAATTTAAAAAGACGAAGTATAAATTCAGTGTGTAATAATCTTCAAAATTTATCATTGTTCTTTATAAAAGTCAATTATAATTTTGTTGTTAATTGTTGTGCGGTGAAAATGAATGAAAATGTGCAAGAAATATAAACAAAAATATTCTTTTCGTTCTTGTTTAAATCACTTATTATTACAAATAATGTTTTCAAATTAAACTCATTAATATTATGGTAATCAAAGTATACTAATCTATTTATATTTCTTATATTTTTTTTTATCCTGAACACACACAATACTATAGAAATATATTTTTTAAAGAATAATTTATAATAATCGTAATCGGTGTACAATTTAAAATGACATACAATATACTGTATACATAGATATATTTTTTGTATGCACTGGGTATATATTGTAGATATGATTCTATCTTTATGTCTCAATAAGGATAAATAAATGTTACGAGATAAAAAGAGAAAGAGAGATAATAAATAAAGGAAGTTGATTTCTGTCAGCACACGTCACTTTTAAATCTCGCCCGAAGGTAACGCGTATTAACCAACACGAAAACCACCATACGCTGCTCATTCTCATTCACGTCAACGTTTCTTGAGCATCGTGCTACGTCTCGTTTAGTCAATTGAAGGCGATTACGTGGAAAGAGGTCGGCGATAAGTTTTACGTAAGACACTCTTCATGTTTCAATGTTCCCATCTATCCTTCTCTATCTCTCTCTCTCTCTCTCTTTCTCTTTTTCTCTTACAATCAGACAATTTTCTTTCAAAAAGCAAAATATTAGAAAAACAAAAATTAAGAACATAAAATATTAATTAGGGTTAACGCGATAAGTTCGTGCATTTTTTCTCTTTTTAATAATAATTCCAAAATAAATTTTACAAGAACAATTCATATTATTAAAAAAGAATTATACACGAATTATTGAAATATTTGTATTCGAGTAAAGATAAAATATTTTTTCTTTTTTTTTTTTTTTTTTTTTCTCTCCAAATAGAAAAGGAAAGAAATCACGAGTTAAATCTTGGACGCGTAATATGATGTGAAATACAAAATAAAAAAAGGGATAGAGGAAGGAGGGCACCGATTAAAAGGAGGACATCCCTGAGTGACAGTCGCACGGTCTCGCACAGTGCCGTGACAAGAGATCGGTCACGCGAACCACCCTTCCCTCCTACCCCTCTTCTCTATAATATCTCTTTCTCTCTCTCTCTCTCACACACACACACATATAACCACACACTCTTTTCATTCTATCTCACTCGAAGCGCTGGGTCTCGCGCGGCTGCCCCCAAATTGGCCAAAATTATTGGCTTCTTTTGTTTTCTCGTCATACACCGCATGCTCCGTCGTTCCATGTCATTTCTACCTGCTCGTTCCATGGCTCCCACATACTCMCCCCCCCCCTCCCCCTCACTATCATCGCCAACACTCCCACTCTCTACCCATATATACACCCATCTATATTTTTCTTCTGTCGGCCACGTAATCCAAAGTTCGTTTGTGTAACAAGTTTCGATTTCTCTAGTTTTATTTAACAACAACAAAAAATCTAAAGGAAAATAATTATTTATTAGTATTATTCTTTTTTTTTCCATATAAATTATACATATCTTCATTTATGTTAAAATTAGATAAATAAATGTACGATTTGTGGATGTTAAATATATGTATGTTTCAATACACAGTTTATTTAGGTTTGTTCTTTCGAAGGAAAATCTGTTAAAATAGATAAATATATTCGTTAGAATTGATTAAAATAGTAAAAGTTTTATTTCTTGTGTCTCGTAAACACGTAATGCACTTTCTTTCTTTTAGAAAAATAAAAAGTCATCGAATTTTTGTTAAAATGAGACTAGTTTTTAATCAATACCTTCAAAGTCAACGCGTTCACATTTATTAAATTAATGGGTGTATGTTATTTTAATTTTTTTCTCTCTTATTCTTATGCAATTCGTACACTATATTTATTTCTCTCTCTCTCTCTCTCTCTATTTTTTTTTCTTTTTTTCATTTTATAATCTTCACTATAAAATAATATTTTTGTCTTTATCATTTTAGAGAATGTATTTTCTAAGCATAGTGTCTAGAGATTCACATGCGACACTATATATTTTTCTTCCCCTTTCCTTTTCCCTCCCCACCCCTCCCCCTTTCCATCCTCGTTTCTTCCCACCGTGAATTTTCCTTTTCTTTTTTTTTCTTTTTTCTTTTAAGAAACTACTTCTGTCTCTATTTCTTCCTCTGACGGTTTCATTTTTTTTCCTTTTTTTTTTTTTCTATCATTTTACGCGAGCTTGTCTCTCCGTCACCGTCGGCTTATTCGTTACACACGGCAGGTAATAAGACAGAGAACGACAGATAGACGGACACAATACGGATGAAACGAGTAGACACGCACGAGGTGAAACGAAGGGAAAGGTAATGGCCGAGCTCGGGCCCTTTATGAATTTTATCCTCCCACCGCGTGTACTTCTCCATTTCCGTTTTTCTTCTTCAGGGATTTTTGTTCTTACCATTACGTTTGTCATCTCGATCGATCATTGATAGAAACTTCTTATCTCGTTTTAAGAGAATAATTAATTATATAATTATACACACAAAAATTTGTATATCATTTAATACTAGAGATTTAGGGACTGAATCAATTAGGACTCGTTTCTAATTTTTGTTTGCTACATATATNATCAATTAGGACTCGTTTCTAATTTTTGTTTGCTTTAAATATTATATTTTTTTTTTTAAATATATATTGATTTTTAGTTACGTAATGAAATATTCGTTCAATGTTCGTAAGTTTTTAAAAAATAGTCAACAAAACATTCGTACATTTAGTGTTAACGTTTGATTTGAATTAAAATTTGATTACTTGTATATATCGATGACCGAACAATAAATTAATAGAACTTTTTCTAACTTATTGAAATATTTAGGATAATTATCGATCGATTCGTTTCGTAAATATGTAGTTACTATTACAAGATAGAACATAGAACTTCATTAACATTCGTCGAGGTTAGCCGACGTTTGCAAACCGATCGAAATTTCGGTAAAAGCACGAACTAAACTTGTTCTCGCTAGGATAATCCTAATGGCGCTTGCTCGATCATCCGCCATTATCGGAATTTCTTCGTCCATTGGATCTATCGAGATACCATAAAGAATCTTATATTTTATTAACATTTATTAATTAGAAATATCGCGACATTTTTATTTAATCCAAGAAAATGATTGAACAATTCTTTTTTCATTATTAATCACACAACTGTTTGTTTTTGTTACTAATTTATTCTTTTACTTCTCGTATATTAGAAATTACAAAAAATAATATCTAAAGAAATAGGAAGAAAAAAGATAAGAATAATTAATTATTAATATATTATATTCATTATATTAATCATACAACTGTTTGTTTTTGTTACTAATTTATTCTTTTACTTTTCGTACATTAGAAATTACAAAAAATAATATCTAGAAATAAGAAGAAAAAAAAAAAGGATAAAAATGACATAGTTATGGAAAAATTGTAAATGTGTTTGAAAACATAGAAAAAGAAAGATAAAGGAGATAGTGAGAGTAAGAGGGAAAACAGAGTGAGCAAGATAGAAAATACATAGCGTTATTTGCTGTAGTTTGATATACGTCGACGCCAATGGATAATAAATAACGGACATTCGCGAGAGCGGGTGGTACCCGCAACTCGGTAAAGCAATGTGCGATTGAACGAGCATACGTGCAAAACTGAATGCAACTGAGTGCAACTAAACCGAGAGAACGAGATAAAAAGAGAAAGAGTTGAAAAATGGGGGTGGGATGAAAGTGAGGTGTGGGGCATGGGGAAAGGGGGTGGAACGAGTGTGCCGCCGATACGCGTCGAGCGTGCTTCCGCGTTCGTGCGGATCGATTTAATTTGTCGATGGTCAAACGGTTTTCTCAACATCGTCGTTTTGTTGTTGTGTCGTCGTGTACGATGAACTACCGCGGATTTAACATTGGCCAAATTCGCGCGGGAATCTGTTATGCAACGTTACTTTTACTTCCACCCTAAATCCCTTCTCTCTCTATCTAATTTATCTCTTCCTACCTTCATTTTTTTGCTTTTAAATCATTTTTGCAAATAGGTAGATACGTTTATAAGCGTTTATTCGATACGTATGGGTAAACAGTTTGTCGGGGCTTACGTCAAAAATTGGATTTGGATTTTTTGTTGTTGTTGTTGTTGTAAATCATAAAATCTTTCAAATTCACGATAGGATAAATAAGACAATATTTTTCATACGATATTTTTTTAATTTTTCATTTTTATTATCTCGAAACGTGTATCTAATAATACATCTATATTATATCGGTGTAAATTAGATTAAATTTGTATAATAATTGTAAGTATATAATCAGAATGGTGTGTTACTTTTTGCATTTCTTGTTTTTTTTTTTTGTATTATTAGTTAAGTCGATTGTCGGAACATCGCGTTTCATTAACGCGATTGTAAAGAGGGAAAATTGAAAACTACCACGACGAGTGCGTCATCCATTCGTCCAATTTTTGTTTTTTATTTTCTTTTTACCCTATTGTTAATATCGTTATCTTCTACATAGGTTCATGTATGTATACGTATGGATGTATATGTGTGCTAGAGATTGAACAAATTCTTCTCTCTTTCTCTTTCTCTCTCTCTCTCTCTTTCTGTCGACAAAAAAAAATATCGAGATTCCGGCGAAAGTGTAAAGAATGGAAACGAGATCGATGGATTTTCATTAATTTTATCAGCCACCGAACAAATCCATCTTCTCTACTCTAACATATATATATATATATACACATGGTGGACCGTGTAAACTTTCTCGATGTATTAATAAAAATCATTTTGTTTGCCAATTACCGTTATTGCTTCATTTTCAAATCGTTGTATTCAATATTTTATGAAACATTTTTTTGTGTTTTCTTTTTTTTCTTTTTTTGGTTATGGTTTTGGTTTTGTTTTTAACAAACCGATTCGAAATTTTCAAAGGTAAAGTTACGTCGTTGAATATAACAAAAAATTTGTCGGATTTTCGAATCGAGAAAAGGTAATCGTTTTTTTACGATCCACACTTTGTATACGTAAAAGAAAAAGAAACAACGACGAGTTTATTAATTAATAATAGTATTCTTCTCTCTCTAATATATATATGTTCTCCGGTGTTAAATATCAAATGGCAAATATTACAAATAATATCGTAATTAAAGAAATAAATCTACGTTTGTTTTTTTATTTTTATAAAAATACCGGGGGGAGAAAAAAAGAAACAAAAAAATAAATTCAAAATGACGAGAAAGAACAATCAAATATAATATAAAAATGTTTATACGATATATCCCCATTGTTTGGATTCAAACAAACGTATCGAATAATCCCATTAATGTCCATTAATATTACAAAAATGTAATACGTATACATAATCGAGAATAAGTATATAGATACCTGTGTTATTCATTTATACAAAATAAATCAATCAAAATGATATCGCATATACACATATATATATATATTTTGGAAAACAAACACCAATATAGAATATAGAATAGAATTGAAGAAGGAAGATCATCGAGGAAGGAATTCAAAATAAGGATTCGATTCCTTCCCGAAGGAAAGATTTCTAACGTGCAAGAGTTCGAGAAGAGTCGAAAGGGTTAACATAGTCGGATACGTGGGTGGCCACTATGATTTCTTCGGGGCTATCTGCTGATCTCAATAGCCGAGTAATTCCATGGTATTCCCCCTCCCCTTTCTCTCTCTCTCTCTCTCTCTTTTTCTTTCTCTCTGTCTCCATTGAAAGAGCCGAAAGCTTTGGTGTACCCCTTCCAGTTCCTCTTTTCGTGTCTCGATCGGGCCGAGCGAAGCGCATTCTGACACCTACGACTGGCCATGAGACGCGCCACAGCAAAAAGTCCTCAAAGAAGAAGCCGTGCCCGGTTTCAGAGCTCGATGGTTAGGCCTCCCGTCGGCCTGGAGCCAACCAGAAACCAGAAGAACTACTCTGGTACACTCTCGTAGCCACACCTCTGCAACCAACATTCTCTCTCTCTTTCTTTCTATCCCCTCTTCTATATACTCGTCATTCTACCCTTCTCTCTCTAACTTTCTTTGAGTAGTATTCACTTACTCACTTGCTCACTCACTCACTCACTCACTCTGTAGTCTCTCAACACCATTCGTTTCTTTTCTCATGCTCGGTACCTCATCCCCTTCTTTCTCTTTCTCTCTTTCTTTTTTTCTCTCTCTTTGGTTTTCTCTCTTTCTGTTTCTCTTTCAGTATCCAGCCTCTCTCCATGGGATTTTTTGGTACCCCACGTCGCCAAATGAGAGCTGCAGCCCTCTGGAGGCTACGCAGGAAACTCGTCAACTCGCTTTGAAGCTACACCGCAGACTTCCCCTTTTCTTCTTCGTTCATCAGACAGAGAGTAGGAGAGAGAAAAAGAGAGAAATAAAGGGATGAGAGAGAGAGAAAGATATATATATATGGCTGTTTTAGACGATCGAAATACGATAAATGTGGGATTATTCGTGATGCTTTTGGATTTTTCTGATTCGTTCAATTTTAATGATTTATTCTGATTTTTCAGTCAAGTATTTATACGGATATTTTAATATAATGATCGATTGTGTTTTTTTTTCAGAATATATGTTAATTTAATTGTTAATGAGAATTTTTTTTCTATTTTCGTCGTTGGATATTAATGGTATTAGATAATACGATGAGTTATTATAATTTTATAAGTCATTTTGTAAAGGACAAGTGATTTTTATTAATAAGAAATCGAGAATACTATTAGAGAAGATTAGGTTCCATGGAAAATATCCACTTTTTCTTTCAGGCAACTTCCGATGAACTGGTGATCATTTAAATTTTGTATTTCTAATGATAAATTAGCTAACAATATGTATACGCGAAAAAAAGATCAGGTATCATCATAGATTGTGAGTTAGGTCAATCTTTAGAAAATGGAAAATTTCATTTTATATTCCTTAGAATATAATTTTTGTAATTTTTTTTACTTTTTCCGAAAGAAAATCGTCAATGTTAATTTTACCTTTTCTATGAATTATACATATAATATATATAATTATTGTTTATATATATATATTTTTTATTTTAAATTGAATTAAAAGAGTATAAAATATCAGTACTTTCTTCTTCCTTCGACTTACCGACGGCAATCACGAGTCTACCTAGACATTTGGAAATATTCTTGAAAAAAGAACAATATGATTTCTTTATTTAACAACATTTTTATTCAATTCGATACAAACGACAATATAATTACTAATAAATTACTAAAATTAATTAATATCACAATAAAAGACGTTTGTGAAAAATGTCATGAGAGAAAAGAACAAATTTAAAAATTACAAAAAAAGAAACCAATTCTTTTAAATAATAATTATTTGAATTGACTTTTGTGCGTTACAAATAACAAAACAATTAGAATAATCTTCAATAGAGATATAATATCTGGTTCGTATCTTTTGTTAACTATTAGAATGAGAATAGCGTAACTTTGGTAGACAACTCCTCGTAACGTTTTCAAATCTAAGTCGCATTATTGTATACAGGTGGTCGTAGACGACGTAGCTTCGCGTAGTCAGGGTAGTATTCTAATTATCAAACGTTCCAATTATCCACTTCGTGTTTCTCGTTGATAATTACGACTCGTCGTATCTCGCACACTAGGAAACTCGGCACGAAATTTTCCATTCGTGATTGCGCAACGAGACCGTGGAATTTCGCGAATTCACGACTATGCACGTACAACAACTATCTATTATATACGATGTTTTAAATGACACGATGACAACGTATATACATATATATATATATTTAAGCACGCCTATCTCTCAACATTATTTATATTACGATATATTGAACGTGTACACGTTAATAGACGCGTAGATAATAAATGTGTTATAATACGTGAATGTATTCGTAAGCATTAATATATAAGTGTAAATTGTACACATTCGCGTACATAAGAGGATCCCATTCATACATATTAATATTCGTGTAAAGATTGCTTATGCATACGCATGGATATTAACGTTGGTGTATATATATATATATCTACATAAGGGGATATATATATATATAGGGACTTAGATCGCAATACAATTCCGTGAAAATAATTTATACGTCAAGTCGACGCGATATACGACGTTGATACTGTTTTGTAGTGGCGTTGCTTCGGTTACTACTTCACAGAGTTGGGAACGCGATTACGTGCGCGTGAAAACGACCATTATGACGCCCTCTCCCTCTACCCCTTTCCCCACAACCCCCGTTTCTTCATTCTCTCTTTCCTTACCTTTCGTTTCGTTTCCTTTCCTTTTCTTTTCTTTTCTTCGTCAGACCTTTTCCTCGTGTCGTAGTTGGAAAAATATCGATCCGCACGAATTAACGTCTCTTGCACGACGACGTTTCATGTTCTTTGTAATCGGTCGTTATCGGTAACTCGTGAGCTGCTACCTACCTACCTATCTACCTACCTACCTACCTACCTACCTGAGCTTTGCTTTGCTTTCCTTCGAATGGCACGGACATTTGTCCTTTTTCTATCAATCGCTAACTCAGTCAGAGTCTCAGTCATTCCTTCCGTTGGGAATCGCATTAGTAACGAGGAAACTCGTTAAAAACTTACCAACGTCGATAAATGAGCCTACTCGAATATGGCAAACTGATCGACTCCCAGAGATGGAAATGTTCCAACAAAATTGATGATGTTATTTTAGATCTTAGTTAGTAAATATGTATTCTCTAGGATTTCTCCGTTTCTTTTTTTTCTCTTTTCCTCTTTTCGTCACATTTAAATGAACAAATTATAAATCTAAATCGTTTTAGTTGTCGTAATAATTTAAGATAACAAATTGAATGTTTGATTAAATGGAAAGTGTAAAACGATGAGAGTATAGGATAACATTTAGGGAATTTATCCATAAACGAGGTTTCTAATTAGAAAGACTTTTTAATCCGCTATTGTGTTCGTCGATGAGAAGCAAACGAATGCGTTCGTTCTCAACGTCTTTCTTCATCGGAAGAATTCATCCGGCTTGGCTTTCATCCCTCTACCCTAAACGTCACGGCACAGAAATAAACGGCAAAGACACGCAGTCGTTCGGGGGTGACGACGAGCTTCCGAGATAGAACGAGTAAGAGAGAGAGAGAGAGAGAGAAAAAAAAAAGAAAGAGAGAAAAAGAGAGAGAGAGAGAGAGAAATTAATTAGCTCTTGCGTTACCGAAAAAAAGAGTTCAAAGGAAGTGGCGTGGACTACCGAGGCCTGATTTCCAAGCCACCGAAAGAGAGGGTGTGTGTTTCTCTCTCTCTCTCTCTCTCTCTCTCTTTCTCTTTATTTTTTCTCATTTTCTCTCTTTTTATCTGTCGGTCCCTCTCGACTTTCTCTACTTTTTTTTTCTTCTTTTTTTTTCTTCTTCTTTTTCTTATTTTTATTATTATTATTATTATTTTTTCCACACGGGAACTCGGTGAAAGAGCGACCAATACACGATGCCGGTTAAAAATGGCGAGAACACATCGGTCTACGTCTGGATAGAAAATTTACTTTTCATTTTGGTACGTTTGATGAATAGCCAGAAAGCGTGGATTTTATCTGCGAAAAGTAAAAAAATAAAAGAAAGAAGATAGATAGATAGATAGATAGATAAATAAATAAAGGGAAAATATTAGAATGTAAACTTTGGATATATTGCATGAATTTATAAATTGGATGAGGATCGTTTCGTATCTATTTTGAAAATATTTCGGATACGTTTAGTTAATCGATTAGAATGTTTATTAAAACGGCTGTTACGTTTCGCAACGATTGCAAGTATTTATTTAATTAAGTGGAAAAAGATTTAAAATAAAAATTTCATAATCGACAAATCTATATCAAATAATAATAACAATAATAATAATAATAATAATAATACTTATAATAAAAGGTAGAGAAGAAGAAGAAACGTCAGAATGGAAGACACAAAGAGTTTTACCTACAGCTGAAAGAAATAAGAATTGTAAAAGGGAAAAAGACGAAGATGGAAGAAGAACGATCCACGATAAGTTTCGGCGTGCGATCGCGAGGGCGGGTATCGAAAGGGCAAACAAATTGAAATCCCTATCGAAGGATCGGATCCACTTTGTCTCCAAATAAGCCGGAGTCTTTTGCCAAGCCCTTTTTCGTTGACTTATAAAGCTCACGATTCTCTCTCTCTCTCTCTCTCTCTTTTTCTCTTTTTCTTTCTCATTTTCTTCGTGAACGTTTCAACGCAAAGACACATATATATAAACGTACATACAAATCTACAGTCAAACTACGATGTGCAAGCTTTTACTGTGAGAAGGAAAGGGATAAATAGACCGTAGCTTTACATACAAGAGAAAGAGAGAGATAAAGAGAGAGAGTGAGCTTATATACCGAAAGACAACGTGCAAGCTTTCTGTAAGAGAAAGAGAAGGATAGATAGATGGTGATGGTGATTTTACGTGAAGTAAGAGGGAGAAGATAAAGCCAGTAAACTAGCTATCTCTCTCTCTTTCTCTGTCTTTTTCTCTGTCTGTTTCTCTGTCTGTTTCTCTGTCTGTTTCTCTGTCTGTTTCTCTCTCAGTTACCGAGACACCAACTCACGGAGTTACACGCCAGCCAGTTTCATCCCCTTTCGCGTTCTCTGGTGTCATCGTCAGAGGGCGCTGCGGTTGACACAGAATACCACCCCTCCTCTACTCCTCCTTTGCAGTTCAAACCCTTTCCCTTCAACTAGCACGCGTTGTTATACAGCGTGTTTCATTTAACTCG
Source organism: Polistes canadensis (assembly GCF_001313835.1). NCBI lineage: Eukaryota > Metazoa > Arthropoda > Insecta > Hymenoptera > Vespidae > Polistes > Polistes canadensis. The sequence continues at coordinate 53,554 of NW_014569797.1, forward strand.
ATCGTTACGTTGCATCAACTATACGTTTTTTTTTTACGTTGTTTTCGATTAGGATAAAAGAATTATTTACGTTTCAATCATTTTTATCTATTCAAGATTTTGTTAGTTAATTCGTTTAGAAAAATATATTAGAGTTCAGTTTACATATTGTTGGTGGTCGACAATTTAAAAAAAAAAAAAAAAAAAAAGAAACAGAAAACGTAGAGTCTAATAAAAATAAATAATTGAGATGTTAATTATCGGATTACGGATTTGAAATAAGAAGGAAAATTACAAATTTTTCCTGAAAAATATCACTTCATTCAATTAAATACTATCCGTTTTCATTGATAACCTTTTGCCATCGTTCAGACAGTGTCATAAATCATTCATCAAATTTCTGATCTTTGCTATCGAAAAACTGAATTAAATATGATTTGTTTATCGACAAAAATCCGCAAACTAGTTAACAATCTTAGTTGCCAATTCAATAATTGTTCATAGGAACATCTTATCATTGATCGAATATATTTTGTATAAAAGTGTATATATATAATTCTAATTGTTTCGATATTGTGATCGATTCCTTGTTGAAAACGTTTAGAAAAGAATCTTTCTCTCTTTCTCTCTTTCTTTCTCTCTCAGTGCCAAAGACGGGTGAACAAACAGAACGTTCTTCTCAATCAGACGTTCCCCTCGTTTTGACTTAACCCGCGATCGTCCTCCGGTCCTGGCCCCAGTTTGACCCGTTAAATCTCGGCTCGTGGGGGTGGAGGAGGTGGGAGGGGAAAGGGGTTGCTCAAACTATACTCATCGTGCGTGTAAAAGAGAAAGAGAAAAGGAAAATGAATATAAGTAAACGAGAAAGGGAGAGAAAGAGATGACAGCAGACAGTAAATTTTGTCGAGAGGGGGAGAGAGAGAGAAAACACACGCAACATACACACACACATATAAATATACGAAAGAATATATACACTTTAGTTGCGTGTACATAACCACCACAAGGAGGAGAGGGAATGAGAGAAACGCGAGATTTAAAATTTAAATTTTATTTGATTATATTTGAATTTAATTTCGTTACTTGTTCGGGGGTAGTGGCCAAAGTACCAGCAGCACCAGCACCAACAGCACCAGAACCAACAGCAGCAAGCAGCCTTTGCCAATTCGCAATGATATCCTCGGTTGTGGTTAACTCCTGAGTATAGTGATTCGTATATGTTTCTTTATTTCTCCTTGTGTTCGTATATTTGTGTGTATGTGTGTCTGTTTGTATATATATATATATACGTCTGTGCGTTTCGTGTCGAGCACACAGTGGGTGGTTTCTTTTTATTACACCCTTCGCGGAGAAAGACGTCAGGGTTCTTCCACTCGTTCGTTTGTTCCTCAATGCAATAGAGAAAGAGAAAAGTAAGATAAAGGATCGAAGAAGGAAGAGAAAACGATCGTGACAGGATATATGTGAACTTAACTCGGAAATTCGATTATTATTATTGACTATTTTTCTCTCACAAGATACATGATTCAAATAGTAAAAAAAAAGGAGGGAAGGATGTGGGTGAGTGGGTGGGTAGGGGGTGGCTTAGTTCAGACAAACACTATTACAAAAATATTATTTCAATTCTTGCATATAGGAATAGAATATTTAGAACAAATAATGATCTATCATTTTGATTAGAGTAAAATCAACTTCGTATAATATTTACCACGAATAGAGAAAGAGAGAGAAAGAGATATATAGGAAAGGGGGAGAGGGGGGGGGAAAAAAAAAGATAAAAAAACAATTGATCATAAAATTCGATTATTTTATTCATGAGTTCGTAAATTTCATTCGTTTTGATTCATTATCCATATTATTTTTAATGTAAATGATAAGAAATTCATGAAAACATTCGTAAATCTCAAGGAGAAAGAAAGAAAGAAAGAAATAAAGAAAGATAGATAGTGAGACAGAGAACAAGAGAAAGAGAAAGAGAAAGAGAGAGAGAGAGAGAGAGTGGTCCAGCTTAAACGTCCAATTCCATACGCAATAAATAATCGGCGTGCTTTCAAAGGGAGCCCGTTTCTTCTCTCTTTCTTTGACTCCTGCAAGGAGAGCCAAAAAGCCAGTGGCCAGGAGTTTAATACGCCACGTCGAGTCGTTAACTTACCGCTCTGCTCCTGGCATCTTTTAACAGAATGAACGAGAAAGAGAGAAACAGAGATTGAGATTGAGAGAAAGAGAGAAAAAGAGAGAGAGAGAGAAAGAGAGAAATTGAGAAGGAAACGTTGGGTGGTGGGGGGGGGGAGGAGGAGGAGGAAAGAGAAGGAAAGGGAATAATACACGTTGTTGCTACTCGCAGTAAGGCGTAATATTTATTATTTCGACGGCGCGTTGCAACGTTGAGCGATCGCCATGAATTAAGAACGTGCTTTTAGGTAGCGCATACCATGAACGATCTCGAGGTGATAGCTCAAACGAAAGGATCCCCAGCATCCTTTTCCTTCTTCTTCTTCTTTTCTTCTCTATCTTCTTATCCTCTTTCGTTTCCTTCTGCTTCTGCTTTTGGTTCTGCTTCTGTTTTTTCTGCTTCTTGTTTGTTAAACTTGCGTTTTACGATAAGGACGCGACTGCAAATATATATATATAAAATAAAAAAGAATATTAATATAAAAAAAAGTTCCACGATAGAGAGAATTTAAGTGCAATTAGCTTTGATGTATCTCTTGTAATGTTTATCTCTCTATATACTGAATTTATTTATTTATTCTCTTTTCTTTTCAAAGACCACCACCACCGTGTGTCTTATTAATCGGATTTAATTTTCTAATTAGAAAGATCTTTTGATCGTTACTTCGGGATACATTTTTAACACATTTTTTATTTATTTATCTATAATATTTATTTATTAATCGATGAAATAAAATAAAGTCATTTCAATATCGCCGGCCACTTGTTTTTTTTTGCTAATCGATTTTCGGAAATATTTTGTAGATGAAGGGAGAAAAAAGAAAAAAAAAAAGAAGAAGGGAAGATATATTATATAAAACGTTGGTAGGGTTTTTTGGCTTAATTCGGTATCCGTAGTTAGGGGATTTCGAGGATGAAAGTTTGTTCGTTTTCGTAGCAAAGTGGTAAGTCGGAAAAACAAATCTCGAACTGGTGGGCAAATGTCTCTCTTCCTTCTTTACCCTCTTTCAACGTTTTCTATCCCACTCTCTCTTTCTCTCTTTTTCTCTCTCTCTCTCTCTCTCTCTCTCTCTCTCTCTCTCTTAACCCGCGACAGTCAAATGCCATAAAATTAAATAGACGTAAATTCTCTCGACGATGTTGGCCGACCTCCAAAATTCACTGCCAACTGCGCGTCGGTGAAGCCACTTCAACGTTTTCCATTCGCGAACAATGGAGATTCGGAATTGGAATTGGCTGTGAATTTTGAAATAGTGTTATCAGTTCCGCCGCGATAAAGCTTCCCACTTTTCGTTGTCCCGCAGGGACAAACGAAAAATATCATCTAAATATTACAACCAACAACAACAAAAAGAAAAAAAGAGAAAAAAGAAAAAGAAAAGCCTAAATCTTAAACGCGTGGTTTTACAAAAAAAAATCTCAGTGCACACAGAAGTTTTCACATTTCTCGCGTTAGAAAAAGAAAAAAGAAAGAAAAAAAGGAAAAAGTATGAAATTATTAAAGCGAAAGTCTTTTTAATTGCGACAAGTAGAGAAGAAATAAACGAGTATTGTTAAGTGAAAAAGACGGTGTGTGGTTTTTTTTTTCCTGAGGACTAAGGGGCGAGTTGGGTTGGGGAGTAAAATCTTGTAAGAATTCGCGAAGTCAAGCGAAATCCTTTTACGTCGAATTCAGCTTTGCTCATAGCCATTTTCCGGTGCTCTTTCTGTAGTATTCAGCTCGTAAAGATCGAGAATAAGATCGCTTCGATTTTTATCTTAAGCCAATCTTTTTCCCCCTCTCTCTCTCTCTCTCTCTCTCTTTCTCTCTCTCTCAGGTTAGTTTCTTTTTTCTCTTATTTGGGTCACGATCGAAACGTGCGCGAGAGTTTAATCTATGCTAAAGTCGAGCTGTGGGGTCTTCTCCATCGTTGATGCTGATGGTGGTGGTTGCTTCCAAGCCCGGACATGGAAATCCCGTGGCTGTTTTGAAATCAGCGATAATGCAGAGTCATCCTGATCTCGAGCGAGCTTAAATGGTATCCTTGTTAAAGGCGCCTTGGCTAAGCGATATCCAAGACCCAGCTGGAATATCCTCCAAAAGCTTTTTCTTCTTCTTCTTCTTCTTCTTCTTCTTCTTCTTCCTTTTCATCTTTTTTTCTTTTCTTGTCCTTTTTCTTTTTCTTATTTATTCTCCTCCTTTAATGTAGTTTATCTTCCCTCGTTTAAAAAGCGAGAAGAACTTTGCCAACGTTTTCGAGAATGTTCGCGAAAATTCTACGATATTCTGATATACAGGCTTCCCCAAAAGACTATTTCACATCTAACTGAAAAATAATCTATTTATTATATATTCAAATTTCTTCGTATATTATACCGTGCTGATATCGGAATAAGATTTAATTTAATATAATAATTTTAATTCAATTAAAAAAATATTAATATACAATCAAAAATTGTATTCTCATTTTATTATCAATTAGACTTTTATCCCAAACAAAATTCACGTTTTTTTAAGTTTCGATAATAACGGGGGAGGAACATCAGTGTTTCAAAGTTACTACTTAGGGTAAGAGAAACGAATGGAAAGGATTAAAGGAGAATAGAAGGAGAAGAAAGAGAAGTTTCTGTTGGAGGTTTCTGTGGTGGGCAAGACCCAGAAGGAATCATCCTTGGAATCGAAAGGAATTTACCTTCTCACGATCGAATCTTCCGCAAGACTTTCTTACGCAGACACGCAAACCCGCACCGGTAGAATAATTCAGTCTTAATTAGGATTTACGCGCCGACGGAGAACAATTAAAACATAAGACAGTGGCCACGAGGACAATCGTGCCATCCACGGCGGCTAAACTATTGTCATAATCTACAATACACCTTAATACCATCTTCCGATTCCCCGTAAACTAACTAACTAACTAACTAGCTAGCTAGCTAGCTAGCTAGTTACCTGTTACGAACGTTAAAGTAAAGTAAAAAGGAAGAAAATTTAATTAGCTTTAGTTAAACCCGAAAGTATAATATACCTATAGTTTTTTTAATTTCGCTTTTCCAAATAGTTCAGGATCGTGGCCGATTCTACCAAGAAGATGTCCCCCGGATCCATCGGACATTTCTTTCTCAGTCACCATAATCGCTTCTTTTAATTACTAAGCGAAAGGCACCGTACCAAGTCGACACGTCGTCGCTCCACGGGAGAGACATAAACTTCATCCAACTTTTTGTCCAACCTGTCGGCCTGTCTCCTCATCTTCTACTTCTTCTTCTTCTTCTTCTTCTTCTTATTCTTCTCATTTTTCTTTTTATTCTTCTCCTCATCCCATCCGATCGGGGTCCATCTTTATACTTAATTCATCACCTTAAGGGGGATGATTTGAAAAACTTTTACACAATATATTGTACTATACTTATCCACAAGTTTAATACTGTTTATGGGGAAAAAGGATGCAATTACGTAATCCTAGCCGTTAAAAGAGATATTGATAAATAAGAGAGACGATGTTGTTTATCAATATGGTGTACAATTCGAGGTCTTTGATTAGTAAATTCAATGCCAATGCGATAACTATTTCAGATAGATCGAAGATAGAATCTCTAACCGATTAGCTGTTGGGATTAGCAATTAGATAGTTCATAATCGTCGTAGAACGAGTAGTCCGAAGCAGGTCGAGCACCTGCCATGCCATGCCATGCCATGGCATGCAGGTGCAAGTCTCCGTTCAGGAGTTGCGGGGAACGACTGCTTGCTTCCTTCTATCTATCTTACTCGATTAAAACCTGTTTTTCTCTCATAGCGGAAACTCGATCTAGCTCGATCTAGCGGATTAGAGTCGGCTTTGACTAGTCCTCTAGGTATAGTACACGGTAAATGCCATAATCGACAGCCGGTGCGCTGCGGACATCTTATTATCCCTTCGTTCGAATGCCTACCGAACACTTTCCATTTCTGGTAAGAATTCGCTAGTTTTTATGAGAACCGGAATGATGGAATAAGGATGGGTAAAGATAATTTATCTTCGCGAGTAGATTGTACATTTTAGACTTTTTCATATTAAAAATCTCATTCGCGGTGGTTGCCTGATTAAGTTTGCTTTTTTGTAAATAAAACCAGACATATATGTGTATTCGTTTATATTTTACTTTTTCCAATATCCTTTTTCATTCATTTCACTAACGTCTATAATATACGTTGTTTCTTTCAATGCGATCGTATTATAACAATAAATATCCCTACGAAGATAGAATGATTATTTTCTTTCTTTTTCGTTTTTCGTTTTTCGTTTTTCTTTTTTTTTTTCATTTCATTTCTCGTAATAAGGAAAAGGCAAAAGAGGGGGGGGGAAATAAAAATGTTTTCTTGTAGTATCGTAATAAAGAAGACTAGCGCACACGAGGTAGTCCTTCAGCAGCAGGCTTGCGGGTGTTCAGCTTTCAGAGAGCCACCACGAACTGACATTTCCCGGCAATAAATTCCACCTGGTTAGAGAGTTAGGCGGGCAAAAAAGCCGACGTAATGCGTATGGTAGGCGCTGTAGGAAATTACGTGTTTGTGGTTATTGGCAGTTGGCTTGTGAAGGCAAGAAAATTTCATGGAGGAGGAACAACAAGAGAGAGAGAGAGAAGAGAGAGAGAAGAGAAAGAAAGAGAAACGAGATAGAGGAGGATGAGGTGGAGCTGCCGGCCACTTCTCGGTGTACTCCCTTCTTCCACGGTGGTCCACGGCTCCGAGTGCTTCCCTCCTCCTCCTCTTCCTCTACCTCCTCCTCCTTCTTTATCTTCAGACCTCTCTTCTTCTCTTCCTCCATCGTGAGAGGACTCCCATTCTCTCTTTATTTCTCTAACATGGTTAATATCCGACGTAAGCCTCCCTATTGGGTTTTCGAACGGGATCCCGCGGATCTCTGAGGCCAACCTTAATAATATAGACGTCTCGTTAGGGCTTGCAAGAGAGAAAGAGAATGGAGAACTAGAATTGGTTTTAGGCTTATGCATGCCTAATGAGTCGCTCCTCCTGGGTTTCTTCGTGGGCCAGCTGTCCGTTCCAGCCAGGACCCATCCAAATATCTATCTCTTTTCTCACGTTAGATTTAGCGGGTTTAACATCAAAAGAATATACTATAGTTTTTAGCTTTACGATTATAGCTTTAACCCTCTTATGAGGTTGTATAAATGTTAACAAAAGATACGTATTCTACTGGTATCTTGTTTTGGGCCTAATATAATATAATTTCTAGTTGAAATACGTGAAACTTTGTTATAATTGTTAGAACACGTGAACATCGCGATCTTGATGTGTAACTCGATGTAGCTTTATCAGATAACTAGGATCGGAGATTTTAATTATTGGATCATAAATCGAGGATATTCGTGCAAGAGGAGTCTGAGAGAGCCCAGTCTCGTGGGACCACCTTGTCGTTGGTGTGGGTCCAGAACGCTCCGTGCGCCACGTTACCCGCTAAGACCTACCTGCTTCTCTTGTTCTTGCTCTTGTTCTCGCTCATGAGCATCTTTCTTTCCTTTCTTTTCTTCTACCCACTCCCACCCTCCTCCTCCTCCTCCTCCTCCTCCTCCTCCTCCTTCTCCTCTCCGTTCTCTTTGGGCCTTAACCAAGACTTCTTCTTCTTCTTCTTCTTCTTCTTCTTCTCTCTTTCTTATTTATTTTTCTCTTAGTTGGTTGGCGTGTTCAAAAGAGCGCCAAAGCAACGTTCAGCAAGCATCTTCAGGGTTTCCTCGTTACTCGGTCGTAGGCACGATTATGATTTGTTGACCTGGACCACCGTGCCGGAGTCAGCCACCGCGGGATGTGAAAGAGACTTACTTGAAAATTACCCCGAGAATATCTTCGAGAATAATCTCTCTCTCTCTCTCTCTCTCTCTCTCTCTTTCTCTCTTTATCTTTATCTTTATCTTTTTCTCATTGGTACTCTCCGAGTATCTTCTCGCACTTCGGAGAAAAACACTTTGCAATATTTCTTCCACGAAATTTGTCTTATATTTTATGATTTACGCAAGCACGCAAGAAGAAATGTTTCTAAATTTTTTTATTATATAATTAAATTGAAAAAATATATATATATATGAAAATTTTAAGTTAGTTAGGAAAATAATCGTGTAAAATAAATATATATATATATGTATTCTAATCTCGCATATGAGCGAATAATTGAATTTAGAATATTTATTCGATACGAATAATTTGATTACAACTCTCTTTTATATTTCTCCCAGGCGAACCGATCCTCACCATAACTCCATTAACGTCTACGAAGCGCGAAAACGCAAACGATCATCGTCAATTAAGCCCCGAGAGAGATCGTATCAGCAAACAAGAGCGTGCTGCTCGCTGGTTCTCGAGTTACCGTACCTATATATATATATATATACATATGTATATATATATATAAATATATATGTAAATATATATGTACGTATGCATATATATATATATGTATGCAAGTATGTATGTATGTAGCATACCTCGTCGAAATTTCTATGAGATGCGAAATTAATTGGCCGAAACGATTTATGATATCTACCTGACGTGATCGTGGTAGAGTCAAGAGAAAAGATAAAAAAAAAGAAAAGAAAAAAAAAAAAAAAGGTGACCGGCCCTTAAATAGTCGCGATTTAATCTCGATTTTCATGGGACGATTGGAAGTGGTAGGTACTGGTGGTTGGTTGGTTGGTTGGGTGGGTGTGGGTGTGGGTGGGTGCCAGTGGTGGGACTTTCGTTTCGGTCGACGGGTCAAAGGTAAACGCTTAATTACCGTGCAACGTCTCTGCTCACCAAAGAGTATTCATTATTTATAAGGGTCGTTCCACCGATTTTATGATTCCCATGACGCAACAGCCAAATCCCTTTTTGCTCGTCTCCGATGTACGAAGTCGTAGTCGTAGTCGTAGTCGTAGTCATAGTCGTCGTATCATCGTCATCCCCCTCTACTATCTCTCTCTCTCTCTTTCTCTCCCCCTCTTGTGCTACCCTCGAATTGGTCGGCCGGTTTTAGTGGTCACAGTGGCTACACACCCCCACGATAAACTCTGAAATTCGCCACGGTGATCCTGTACGATGGATCTGGATAGAGAAAACCTCATGCTAAACTGGTACTATACTACTACTGGTTGGTTGTTACTCGTGTTATAGTAAAACATCAGGACTATGCGAGTGTTTCGATCCCTCTTATTATTATTATTATTATTATTATTATTAGGGTGTGGATTACTTATTTTCCTATACTCTGTTTCTTTTTTTCTTTATGGATCTGATTTTTTGATACGATGAATTTGGATAGAAATAACCTTATGCTAAACTGGTACTGTACCACTACTGATTGGTTGTTATAGTAAAACACCAGGACTATGCGAGTGTTTCCATCCCTCTATTATTATTATTATTATTATAATTATTATTAGAGTGTGTGTAGATTAATTATTTTCCTATGCTCTGTTTCTTTTTTCTTTATCTTTGCTTTTAAGTTTTTGTGTTTCTACGAGATGGTTATATTCTTATTTATAAAAAAATACTTCTTTGTGAAGATCGTGTAAATGAAACATTGGTTAATTATTGTAAGAACGAATTGTTTTAAAGATAACGGATTAATCTTGTATTATTAATCTATTCGTTATTATCGTATTAATAATGTGATATCTCTAACTGATGATTATGATCGTGCAGACGCTATCGTTCGATGAATTCTCACTAGCAACGAGTCATCAAAGTCGGTGAGACGCATTCAGAACTACCGAGCACGGAGAGCTTCATCCGGATCCGTTATGACAATGGCTCTTAACCGTATCTCTCTCTCTCTCTCTCTCTCTCTCTCTTTCCCATGTAATGAGAACAAACCTGTATGCAGAAAGAGAAACATAGAGAGACAGAGAGAGAGAGAGAGAGAGAGAGAGAGATGATGATGAAGAGAACAATATTAACTATGTTACGAATAATTAATTAAAGTTGTAAATCAATAACAAATTATTGTATTAATTTTTTAAACACTCTATAGAATATTGTATAAGTAATATTATATACGATGAAATATTCACAATCTTACAAAATTCAACAAAACAAAATGAAAATGATAAAACGAAAGAGAGAAAGATTGTAAGTAAATTTGATCTTTCAAATAGAATAACGATGATACGGTAAAGAATAGAATAGAATAGAATAGAAAAGAAAAGAAAAGAAACTACGAAGGGGAAAATATAAAATGTTCTTGGATGAATATGAAAAATAGATAAAGAAAAGAAAAAAAAAGTTGTTACGACGAATATAGGGAGGAAGAAGGGGATGGTGGTGTTTGGGATAAACGAAAATCGTATGCATACAGAAAGAAAGAGAGAGAGAGAGAGAGAGATAAAAAGAGAGAGTAATAGAAAAGGAAAGAGACGTGATGGTGGTGATGGTTGGTGGTGGTGGGGGATGAGTGAATCGAGGAAGCAGAAGATCGTGCGAGGACATCACGAAGCGGAACCCAAACGTCGGCCGGAAGTTGCCGGTCACGTGGCTTAGGCAACACGCAATTGTGTCCGGCATAATAAAGCATCAGCTCTATCTGTCCGTGGAAACGTAACGCGTTCTATCTCTCTCTCTCTCTCTCTCTCTCTTGCAAACACATATACGTATACATACACGTACACTACTAACTAACACGTTTACTTACACGTAAATCCTATAGATAGATTGGAGAGTACACCAAGGCAGAAGCGAAACTCATTGATTTATGCTCTACTGACAGATCTGCCTCGTGTAGACGCGACGAGAGCACGCGTACGTCGAGGGTAGTAAAGTCAACCCCCCCAACCACTAACACCCATTGCCAGCAACAGCAGTACCACTTTCAAACCAACCACCCCCTTCACAACGTTCGAGCAAATACCTAGGATACATATTTATGTTCATAGATTTTATCATTTTCTTTTTTTCTTTTTGTTAATCTGTGTTTTCTTCTTCTTTACCCTTCTTTCCCGCAACCCCGATTGATTTGTTTCATTTTCGTTTGATTCGTAACGATCGTGGAATGTATTACGCGTTAAAAGGGGACGTGAATTTTAATTGATGTCGATTTGTTTGTTTTTTTTTTCGAGGATAAATTATAATCTAGTATCATTCTTTTTATTTTTATATTTAATAATAATAATTATTAAATTTTATATTAATAATAAAATTTATTTTATATTTATATATATACGTGTAGAAGATAAGGGTCGATCAAGTTCGTTCGATATTATTTCACATTTTCTTCGCATTTTTATCGGAGAAATATAAAAAAAGAAAAAAAAAAGGGTTGTCTCGTGTTATTATCCACATCGAAAGGGTTAGTTGTGAATAAGTTGAAAGGAGTGAGACTCGAGGGAGATCTATATAAACTTTTTTTTCTTTTTTTTATTATTTATATACCGGGAGTGTATAATAGCAAGTGGATTTAATAATTAACATATAAGAAGCTCGGTCGCTTTTTTTCTACACGCTATTATTGTCGTCCACTACGAAACTTTTCGCGTTTCGAATATTAAAAAGTTTATAATTCTTATACAAGTTTTTTTTCTTCTTCTTCCTTTTGTTTTTTTTTTTTTCAAAGTTTCTCTCATAATAAAAAATACAATAATTTGTGTCTAAACTGTGAGTTACCTCTTAAAAGTTAAGAAAAGATTTTTAATTCAAATTATTGTTTTATTTTGTTTTGTTGTTTAATAAATTATATTAAACAAATTTAGAAAAAAATATATAACGAGGATCAAATTATGTATAAAATTATCAAATTGTAAGATAAATGTTTTGATCGTTTAAATATCAATGTAAACTTAAAAGTAGACATTAGTTTCACAAAATGGCCCACTCTCTCTCTCTTTCTGCCACAGGTAGGATCCTCCTCCTCCTCTTCCTCCTCCTCTTCCTTTTCCTTCTTTTTTTTCTCTTCTCCTCGCGAGAGGAAGAGGATTCATTGTGGGAGTTCTGGCGTATCGTTGATCATTCCTGGTGCGAATGACAAATGTTCGACTCTTTGGCTTGCTTCCATCGTGCTCTGTTAGGTCCTTCGATCAAAATGCAAAGTATACGACAGATTGTAAAGAGAAATGAAAACAAAAAAGAATCATTCTTTTTTATTTTTTCCTTCCCTATTATTTTTTTATTTTATTATTTCTTTTTTATATACATACATACATATATAAAGTAGTACAGATACTACTTTACGTATCCATTTGAATTTTGTCGCGTGATCTGTCGTTGATGAAAATTACTTTAAAACAGAACAGAGAAGTGGCATGTACGCAGAAAAGATAAAGATAACATTAAGAAAGATCGTCCGAATTAAAAGAAATATTGTCAGGATTGTAAAAATTAAAAAAAATATAGGGAAGAATAAGTGTTGTTTCTCTATTTATAGGTAAGAAAACTAGAATTTAAAGAATTATTGTAAATAAAATTTAATTGTTCAATTATTTATTCATTTGATTAATAAATAAAATCTCTATTTATAGTTAAACTCAATTTCATTTATTCACCTATAAGAGATAGAAGAGCATTATATACCTAATTTATGCTTTATAATTTTTTTTCTCTGAAGAAAGCAAAAAAAAACAGATCTTATTTCGACACGTGTTTTGACATGTAGAAAGAAATAAAGAAATAAATAAAGAAAGAAAGTAAGAAAGAAAGATTGAGACTGAGAAGAAAAATAAACGAAACGATTTCTTAGGATGGTAGAAAGGAGGGTTCCTCTTTCTTATCTCTTGTAGAGCAAGCTTGATAAATTAATCGACATTAAGAGAGATAAGAGACGAACTGGTGCCTCGACATCATCAGAGTTGAGATCGGAATTGCTTCGATACATCAGACCCGAAAAGCAAACGGGTGTTGTTTGTTGTCCCTCACGAAAAGGAAGGATAGAATGGCTAGCTCAGCTATCAAAAGAAAAGAATAGAAAGAGACGAGAAGATGGTCAGTAGTGATCTTTAGGCCTCGATAGATCATCCAAGGCGAGTTGTGAGATCATCGGTTAAATTATCTTCAACTATTATCGAAACATACGAATTACAAAATATTTAAAAAATACAATATTACAAAATATATTTAATATTACTAAAATATCTCTCTCATTGTAAAGTGTTAAATGATTTAGTCATATTCAATTTCGATTAAAATATATTTAATATTACAAATTACAAAATATACGATAGAACACACAAAATGTTCGAGAATTAGATTAATTAGATATATATATATTTGTTTTCCTCCTAAAATATTTCTCTCATTGTAAAGTGTTAAATAATTTAGTCGTATCCAATTTCGATTCTAAACAATCATAGATAAATACAATCGAATAAAACCCAAAAAAAAAAGAAGAAAAAAGAAATGAGTAGTCGAATTTTTGATGACAACCAACGAAAAAAGATGACCCCTTAACGTAGAAAATTTTAACGACCACCAGTAAAAGGCTCTATTCTATAATTTCGAGAGAGAAAGAAAGATAGAAGAAGAAGAAGAAGAAGAAAAAGAGATAGAGTGCTAGTATAAACGGGGTTGGATAGATATAATATATCAGAGTAACGAGGACAGAGTAATAAATATGCGAAAACTTTTACGTCTCCATAACCTAAGTTCGATCGAGTTTATTCACATATACATATACATATATATATATATATATATATAAAATGAAAGAAAGAACGAGATAGATAGAGAAAATGGAGTGGGTACACACGGCGCCGGTGATAGTCGAGTTTATAACGCAAAATTAATAGAGCTTATCTCTCTCCTCCCGTTCTCGTGCCGACACGGCCTTTTGGCAATTTATCATGGGATTACGGTGCAAATACGTCGACCCACGTTCGAACCTTCCGATGTGGTCTGAACCCCTCTCTCTCTTTCTCTTTCTCTTTCACCCTTCCATCCTCAGAGCACCGATTCGTTTTCCCTCCTCTACGAGAACGCAGCAATCACTTCCTGTGTCAATAAACACGACTCTTCCCGTTGATTCTCCCCTAATTCGAAGCAGTAGTCAACAGGGGGTGGATCAACGAACCGATACCATGTCTTCTTTTCTCTCTCTTTCTCTCTTTTTCTTTCTTTCTTTTTTTCGCTTTCTTTTCTCTAATACAAAACTTTTCTTTTTCTACGATTTTCAAATTTTGTTTTATTTTTCTCGGTCTACTTGAAATTTGGATTTAATTTTAGATAAGTGGGAAAGAAAGAAAGAAAGAGAAAGAGAGAGGACCTGTAGGTTTTTATTAAAGTAACCAAAAGTGCACTTAGTTGTCAACCCAATATATATATATATAACATTTTTCAATATATAAAATAATATAATTATTAACATAATATAACAATAGATGCATTATATATAGGAAGGGAGACTATTAAAAGAATAAACGTGGATGGTGGTCGTTAAAGAATACAAATATAAGGAAAAACCGAGAGAGTTATGTTTATTTTTATATAATTAATTATACAACAAATATATATAAGTACTTTTTATACATATATAATTAATATAATTATTAACATAAATATCTAACAATAGATGCATTAAGAAGGGACTATTAAAAGAACGAACGTGGGTGGTGGAAAAAAAAAGGAAAAGAAAAAAAAAAGAAAAGAAAAGAAAGGTAGGGGAGGAGAATGAAAATATGAGGAAAAAGCGAGAGTTATGTTGCCGGCACGCGTACTTTCGCGCGTTCGTCCATTATTCGAAGCCTTGCATTAGAATGACAATGACCGCAATAACGATGACGGGATCATGGAACATCGGATCGGAAGAGAAGAGGAACAGGAATGGCACGTTGACGTCGATTCGTGAGAGGAGACAACTCTAAGCGAACGCACGTTATCCGACAGCTCGGAAAATTGCTAACAAATAATACCAAAGGGGGAGGATAAACGTATGGGGTGTCGTCGTTTTCAACCCCTATGACGTGCGACATCGAGACGATTTCCTTCGTGAACCCTATTTCATGTTTCTTTCATTTATCTTTTTTTTTTTCTATCTATCCATCTCTCTCTCTCTCTTTCTCTCATTCTTTTTCTGTTACTCATCAAATTGTGTATTAATCAATTAATTAATTAATTAATTAAGTAATTTCTTTTGTCATATTTTATCTTAACACATTGCGAACGTGTATAACGATATTATATTATATCTTTCTCACTCGTATCTTTATACACATATGTTATATTAATAGAAATATTATTTATTATTCCACAATATATATTATTTTCTAAAATACTAACAAATCGTTTAATATAAATTGAAAATATTTGACGTATAAAAATGTCCGATTATTCGATACGATTAACAAGAATATGTCTCTCGTAAATAATACGTTAAATTTTCAAATAAAATTGTCTAACAAATTTTGTCGTCATTATTAGAAAATAAATTGGAATATAATAAAAGATAAAAGCATCATAGTATATATACATACATTGTATGAAATTAAGTAGCATAAAGTAAACGTGGTAGTAGAATAAGAATATTTGAAGGCGTAATCAAGCTCGTAAAACGGCATTAAAGAATTACTCGCGGCTTACCTGCTGACACGTAGATACCGAGGAGCTTGACAGGTACATAAAGATATAAGTGGAGTTTGCCTCACCTTCCATCGCGCGAACTGCAATTCGGTCGACTCGATGCTATATAATCAGGTATGCAAATTCGAAAACACGTATCTCCAACGAGTATGGATTACTCTCCAATATCGAAATAATCCATGTCTGTCGATACACATTTTCATTTTTTTTTCCTCCTTTTTCTCTTTCTTTTATCATTTTCTTTTTATTTCTCCCCGTCTCCTCCCCTCCCCTCACCTTTTTGTTCACATATTCTATCTAATATCGATCAACATTCTAATTAACATTTAAAACGTTATATATTTCATTCGATTAGATTTTTTCTATCTAATGTCATTTATCTATCATCGTATGAGAAATTCTTCACGGTTATAAAATGAAATTTCTCACCACCGTGCGAATTTCTTCACCACCGTATGAAAATAAAAGTACATTGTTTTTTTTTTTATATATATATATGTAAAACGTTATTCTCGAATTGATCTCTCTGTATTTTAATACTTTCGTGTTATTTAGAAAGTTAATCGGTGTTAGAACGTTGCCACTTACTTTTATTTTCCTTCCACGATTCTCGTATTGACGTATTACTTAAGAGGATTTTTCTTTTTTTTTTTTTTTACTATACGATTTATTAACTTTTGCGAGAGAGATATATTTCATTCCATTTGTTTTCTTTTCCCCTTAAACTTTATCTTTGTCTTTGTATCTTAGTTTATTGTTTACTGTTTGAACAACTCGAGCATTCGGAGTTAAAGAAAAGTTTGAAAAAAGCTCGGCCAATCGGTCGATAGTAAAGATTCGATTTTCTTTCATATCTTTTTCCAAGAGAATAAGGTACGTGTATCATTACGATGAATATCGGATTCAAGATCGAACGCTGAAACGAAGTTAGCCAAGACGACGAATCGTCGGATACAACAGGTGCTATTTACGTACACGAGTAGTCTATAGACCTACGTTATTCTTCTTTCTTTTCGTCAATTCTGTCCCGTGTTTTATTTCCTTTCTTTTCTATATTTTCTTTTTTTCTTCTTTTTCTTTTTGTTTCGAATTATAAATCGTAAATGTGATCGATAAAATAGTATTACGAAGGGGTTAGGAAAAGCGAGTAAAAAATAGCTACTCTCGGGTGGACAGATTCGCACAGTTGCAAAGCAAAGAAAAAAATATGGGAAAACATTGTTTTCAAATCATCCTTATATATATATATATTCAAAGATTTTTAATATTTTATTTTATTTTTTTATTTTACCAGATATAAACACATTAAATACAAAATTTACTAATGAGATCAGGTAAAAAAAGTAAAGATAGTTATAGAAAGTTTAGACAATGTTTGATAAACGATATAAAGACTGATTAAATAAATTTATATGTGCCGATAAAAATAATTTACACATTTTGAGATATTCTATTGGTAAAGTTAAAAAATGAATACAGTTATAATCATGGTTTCGAAAATTTTTTCATGAAACATTGAGAGAGAAAAGGCATATGATATCAGGACAATTGATAAACCCTTAACAAATTTTGCAAACAAACAATGCGTCAGATATCCATCCTCCTCTTACTCAATGCAGACATATTCATATATATAGATATATAGTTACCTCTCGTGAGAAAATATATTAGTTGGGGAACAGCGACACGCCCATTCGAAACGCGTTACATGAAAATAAACCATTATAGTTACTTTATTTACAAACTTTTCACTAAAATCTCTGTGTGTTTATTTCAAAATATTCTTTACGTTTTACTTTTAATATATAATATATTTAATTAATGATTTGTGGTTTTATAAATTAATGATATATTTTTCATTCTAATCAAAACAATGTTCCAAAAGTTTTCATTTATCGGCCGGTGTAATAATAATAATAATAATAATAAGAAAAAGAAGAAGACTAGATTAGATTAAGGAAAGACCTGGAAAGAGAAGGTGGGGGTGGAGGGGTGGTCGGTCTCGTTTGGAAAGGATGAGGGAAACTTTTTACTTAAATCAGTATGTTTATTTAAAAATATTGCTTACATTTTATTTTTAATATATAATATATTTAATTAATGATTTGTGGTTTTATAAAATAATGATATATTTTTCATTCAAATCAAAACAATGTTCCAAAAGTTTTCATTTGTCGGCCGGTGTAATAATAATAATAATAAGAAAAAGAAGAAGAAGAAGACTAGATTAGATTAAGGAAAGACCTGGAAAGAGAAGGTGGGGGTGGAGGGGTGGTCGGTCTCGTTTGGAAAGGATGAGGGCGCACGCTCGAAATTTTTTGTTCCCGGTGCAAAAAGCGTCGTGTCCTTACGGCTCGGAGGACACGTCGATTATATCCCGAGAGATAATATCCCTGTCGGGGCGTGCTGAACCGAGTTAAGGAATGCAGCTGGTCCAGAGGACTTACATCTTTTTCCGCGGTTCGCCGCATAAATAAATGCCGTCGGACAGTTTCGGGGCCCGTTCGGTCAGCCCCGCCGCTTTTCGAAAGCCTTAGGAGGAACCGTGCGGGTCTTACTACCTACGGAGGGAGGAGAGGGAGGGGGTGAGGGGGGGCCCTTACCGTCTAGGCGCCGCTCTTTTGTCTTTAGCTAATAGAACACGCGTTCCTCAGCGTCCGTTTCGTAAAAATGCCCGAAATGTCCAGTCGTATAATCCTCGCTCGATCGGTCTTTCCCTTTCCTTTCCCTTTCCTTTCCCTTTCCTCGTCTTCTACCACCCCTAAACCTTCCCATTTATATAACTATCTATATTTTATTTTATTTTATTTTATTTATCTATTAGTTTGTTTTTTTTGTAATTAATTAATTCAATATGAATTATAATATATGTGCAATTATTAATCGTACGACGTTGGTTATTTAAATATGACTATTTTTTTTTTTTGCTCTTCCCCTCTTTGAGTTTTTTCTTTTCTTTTTTCGTATTTCGTAATCGTCTTTCTTATCGGCTAATTTGAACAAGATAATTATTAAGGATTATTATCAACTGTTAATTGCTTTACGAGTCACCCCGAAAACGATGTTTGCTATAATCGTTTCTTTATTTCTTTTTCTTTTTCTTCTAATTTTTTTGTTCATTCTTATTCTTCATTCGAATACCAGGAACGAAGTACGATAGTTCAGTCAGTGAAATAAAAATAACGAGATTGGAATAGGCTGCTAGGATTGGCTTGGGTATTTCTTTTTCTTTTTCTTTTTTAATTGAATCTCTTATTCGATATATAATATATAAGAAAAGGATTTATTATACGATAGCGATTTCTTTCTTATTCAGGAATTAAATCAACGACGACTTCGTATTATTTCAATAAAAATTTGTAGTACCGATCTAATGACTTCTATTGGACCACAGAATTTCTTCATACACACTTCGAGTGGTAACAAAAGTTAACGTTTCTTTATGCACATATATGTATACAGAGAAAAAGAAAAAAGATGAGTTGGTTAAAGACCGAGTGAAGAATAAAATGCACTGAAGATGAGTGAAAAAAAAAAAACGATAGCATAGTATCTCTCATTGATATTCCATCGAGACCTCGAGGCCAAGTAAGTATCTGCATCGCGAATAATCCTTTTGCATCCCTTTTACCTACGGATCCTCCTTAATTAGTCAGTTTCAAAAGAGAGAGAGAGAGAAGAAACGAAACGAAACTGGCAATGTAAGAATCGGAATCCACAGGACCTGCGTTCACGCGAATCTTTCGTCCTAACGAGAGGAATGCAGCCAGTTATGAGTGTACCTCTCTTCGCCGAGATTATTAATTTCTGTTCCCGTGGTCTCGAAACGGCTCTCCCAGGAGGCCACGAAGAGAATTGGATCGACGATTCTTTTACCCTCTCTCTCTTCGTCGCCCATTACCCTTCCGTAAGAGGGCCCGCCGCCATCTCCATCTCGGTCGCACTCCAAGGTAAAAGAGAAAGAAACAACGATGGAAAAAGATGGAAGAGTTCTGGCGCCACTCCGGGCATACCACTTGGTTCGGTCCGGCTCTTCGATGGTTCCTCCTCCTCCTCCTCCTCCTCCTCCTCTTCCTCCTCTTCCTCCTCTTCCTCCTCCAAATCCTTCTCTTTCTTTCTTCCTCGTATCTTCCCGTTAAGCATTTCGATCCCACACTGATACCACTGTCCTCATCCGAGTGCGTCTAACTTATTGTCTTATTATTGGACCACCTAGAGAAGTAAGCTAGAGGAGCCGCCTGCTTTCGACGCCTTCCTTTCCATACTTCCCCGTTGCCAAAACCCGTTCCTCTTATTTCTTCAATCGTAACTCATTACCACACATCTTTCCTTCTCGCTATAAAGTTCGTGATTTTTTTTTCGTAGTTAGTTCCGAATTATGAACCATCCCCATCTCTCACTCCTGTTCGATATACCTCAATCGTAACGTTGATTCTTACTCGACTTAATATAATGGCGACATCAAACGTGATTAGATATATATATGTATGTTATAGGGAAAGTGAAACCTTCAGGGATTGTAAGCTTGTGTCCTAGGCATTCGCCAAGCAGTTTTTGACAACGTAGGTAATAGAACAATTGTTATAGACTTTTCTAAGGCATTCTACATAATACTTTGGTATACTATAGAATATTAAATTACTATCTAAACAATATATTATCGGGTAACCAAACTTCCCGCCCCTATACCACAATCAACACGCACACACACAAATGCACTATACTTACCTTTATAAATTGAAACTTAATGTCAGTGTGTGCCGCTATGATATAGAACAAAACATAAATATAACAATTCTTCTGTTTCCTACATTGCCAAAAACCGCCTAGGACAAGCTCACAATCCCTGAAGGAAAGTCTCATTTTCCCTATAACATATATATATTATATAAACGTAATAAGAATAAACGAGATCGATGTTCAAGACATTTCGGATAACGGATAAATGTCTTGCAAATTCGGAATCGTTGGGGTTTTCGGAGCCCATTCGACAGACAGTGGAACCATCCTCGGAAGCAAAGTGAAATTCCTGGATTCCTCGGGTATACTCGTACTCCATGGACGAATACTCGAAATTCCACGACGTCCCGTGGTGATGTCGTTCGATTCGGTGATTTGCCGGTACGACACGGCGAACATGAACCGGAGCTTGTAACGTCGACGTGTAAGTCGAGGCCGCTCCTCGTGCCGATAAACACTTCAGCCTGTGGGATGTCCAGGCTGACAGTCGAAGTTACGCTGATGAGCCCAATAAGAGGAGGAGGATGAGGAGGAGGAGTAGGAGGCGGCGGAACAAGAGGAAGAGGAAGAAGAGAAAAGTCGACAGGCTTCTTCTCAAGGAAGAAAAGAAGGAAAAAAAGAAGCAAGGTAAATGGAAAAAAAAGAAAAAAAAAGAAAAAATAGAAAGACTCGATCTTCCGTTGATCATTCGTTCGTTGAAGCTACTACCAAACATCTTCTACAGGAGACGTACTTACCTATCTTCTTACTTTCCTACCTTCCTACTGCTGATCCTTGCTTAGGTAACTAGCTTTACGAGTTTTAAATCAATCGACTAACTCTTTACAGTATATACTTGGGAGCTTTCCTGCCGATTCTTACCGAGATTATACGGAAACGTTCTAAACCTTTAAGAAAAGGATACTAATGAAACGTCCTTTTAACGTCGATCTTTTCCATAATACTGATCGTTTAAATCAACTAATGGATCTAACGAACCCTCTCTTCCCGACATACAAATAATTTAAATCTATTTATTTAGATATTTTCCTATTTTTATCTGGCCTCAAGCCAAAATCTAGAAATATTGTCAAGCAAATAATACCACTTGCCACGATTTTCGTAGACTCCTTTAAAATGGGTTTGGATGGGAAACAACAATTCCATAGTTTGGATCATCGAGAACAACGAGACTTTCGAAATGGGAAGGGTACTATTATAAGAGGGTTTGGCAACACGTTAATGAGCTTGAAACAAAAGAATCCTTCCCAAGCAAACCCCCCGCGGGGCTTAAAAACTCCAGGGGGTTGGTGGCGCCAGGGGCTGTCATCACGTGTCAAATTCTCGGTTATGATACGTTCCAGGTAGATGTAAGTTTTTCCGGCTATAGTCAAGTTTGACTTTCAACCAGGTAAAACACCTTTTTATTCTCGACACTTGGTTAACCAAATTTAGGAAAACGGTCGTCGACTGTTATTAAACCACTCTTTAAACTTCGAAGATTCATCGATTAGATAACACGTTTAATATTTCTCTACCGTTAATATTACCCATCGTTGACATTGAAAACCGACATTGGTCGGTCCACCCCGTTGTTAAACCATTCCTTCCTCCTAACATTAATTACATTTCTTCTTCAAAATATTAACGAGTTTTCTAAGACATCCGGCATAGTTTTTTTTAATTACAATAACTCACGTTTCTTTTATTAGAAAGCATGTTGAATCATTCGAAGGTTCGAATCGTTCGGGACTATCCGAAAATCTAATCGGACCAAATGTCCATAAAAAAAAAGAGAAAAAAAAAAAGGATCAAAGAAAACTCACGCGAAGGAATCAAATATTTCGTTGTGATTGGAAAAAAAAAATGATATAATATAATCGTCGCGAAATAGACGTAGAGAAAGAAAAAGAAAACAAAAGGAAAATGAAAGAGAGAGAGAGAATAAAAAAAAGGGGATAGATTGAAAGTAAACTTATTAGAATGAATAAAACGGTGGTATCACATGCATATATCCCGTTTAGCAGGCGCATGCGCCGTTTAGCAATCTGGTTAAGACATCTAACAGTCGATCCGGAGCATCAATTGTCCTTCGTGAGTATATAAGCTTACCGCAAGGAGACGAGACAATAGTTGTTCGCTCTTGTGGTATGCGCCAGACCACACACGCCGGCGCCATACCCACACCGAAAGAAAGGGTGAACATACGAGCGGTGTAAACGTATTTCAAACACCCAGCCTACGTGGAAACGATAAATAAACTATAACTAACCGCCCTCGGAGCCGGTGACAGGTGAATGGTGAATCCTCTTGTTAGCCCCCAAGAAGAGAAAGAGAAAGAATAAGAGTCAAAGTTAGAGAAAGGGAGAAAGAGAGACAAACACACATATACATACATACACACATAGATAAGAGGAAATCTCTCTTTCTCTCTTTCTCATACGTTTTACGGGGAAACCTGGACCCAACGGGGAAGAAGAAGAAGAAGAAGAAGAAGAAGAAGAAGAAGAAGCATACGAACCGCCGGTTGCTGATTCTATTGCCTGGTTCGTTGGTCCGTTCGGACGACGCCTTCTATCTCTCTCTCTTTTTCTTTCTCTCTCTCTCTCTCTCTCTCTGTCTTCTCTTTATGCGTATACGAGAACTTCGCCTTGGAGATATTGCGCCAGGAGAAACGAGGGACCGGCCACCGTGTCGGGACAGAGAGCAGGGATTATCGATGTAAGTCACCGAGAACAAAGGGCTCTTCTCCTCGAGCCGATGGAATAAATCGGTGCGATCGATGATACTAGGATTCGCCCACTCCTCTCTCTCTCTTTCTCTTTCTGTCTCTTTCTCTCTCTGTTTCAATCTATCCATCTATCTATCCATTTCTCTAGTCGTCTTTCTGTCCTTCTGTCGCACTGCGACGAAGATCCTACATCGCGGAGTTATCTTGTCCTCTTCTTCTTCTTCTTCTTCTTCTTCCCTTAGATCTCATTTTGATTCTTATTTTGGTAAAAGTCATTTGCGATAGGTGTCGATCAATGATTTATTTTAATTCTAATTTTTATATTGACACCCCACGTAAAAGGGTTACAGTTGAATTTCAAAAAGTTCGTACATTTTTCTTCTTTTCTTTCCGTATAAGAATAAAAATAATTATTTCATTTATCAAATATAAACATATTGTGTATTTTAACGATTCTGTTTTTTTTCTCTCTCTCTCTCTCTCTTTTTTTTATTTTATTTTATTTCAATGCAAATCTTTTTTAAAAGCAATCCAAACAGGACTCGAGTATCATCTACGTGTTTTATATTTTTCTATAGTAAAATGAAAGATTAGATCTAAGCTCATAGGTTTTATCTAAACTATACCTATATATATATATACGTCTATGAGTTTTCTTCAAATGTTATGCGGATGATCTAAGCTCATAGGTTTTATCTAAACTATACCTATATATATATATACGTCTATGAGTTTTCTTCAAATGTTATGCGGATGATCTAAGCTAGAAGCATAGACTGAATCCTAATAGTATCAACTTAGGCTAACGTTCAAAGGAGGATAAGAATGGGAAAAAGAAATACCGACCTTGTTCTCGCTCTTCTGAGGTTTTGCGAAATCTATCAAACAATCGTTGAAAGTATTGGCTATATACAGCCAATGGGCATTTGTTGAGAACCGTTTAGGCTGACAATAGTAATGGATACGTTTAATTCAATTGCTAGAAAGGCCCTTAAAGGGCCTTAAAGAACCCCTGTCAAGGCTTGTCTGTACCTGAGTTATAACGACTACCATGTCAGAGAAAAATATATTGGATAAGCGTGACACAACTCTCTCTCTCTCTCTCTTTCTCTTTCTCTCTCTTTCTCTATCTTATTCTATTATTTACAGTGTAATAGGTAAAATGTGTAAGGTACGTTGAACATTTTCCTGATGTTCAGGTCAAAAAGGAACAAACCGTGATACGCTTAACCAATTTCTCACGAGAATGGCAGAGAAATTTGCTTAAAATTAGACCTTTCTTCGAGATGGTTACTGAAGCTTTCATTTTCATTGCTACTCGATTGTGAATATCATTTGAATTGTTCATTCTTATTACATTTTTATTCTTATCTTGTATCAAAATGTTATATTATATCGACAATTAGATAAAAAAAAATTGACGATGAAGATATTGTTATTAGTTCGATGAGAGATTTTATTTAGAATCTAGAGTAATATTATTTTGATTATATTATTGTTATTAGATATAATCAAAAATAATTCATATCTCTTATTAGATTAATATAATAATATATAATTGAAAAAAATGATACACGAAGTGTATAAATTGATGATTACATTTATATTTTAAAAATCGATCATTCGTACTTTTCATAATTCAATTATCGAATGAAAAAATCTTATTGTTGTTGTCTCGTGAAACAAATATATTGTTTTATCTCGTGACTATTTATCTAAGTATTTCTATCTATCTCTGGATAGAGAACCAACTCACCGATTAGTCCACGCGTAACCCTCGAATGAATCATTTCGTCCTCGTCGAATAAACAGAAAAGAAAATGAAAAATTGTACGAGCGGTGGTATATAGCAATACGAAGAGTTTCGAGATTTTTCGTCGGCTGGAAATGAAAAATAAAAGAAACAGAAAAAAGAAGAAAAAAAAAAAAAGAGAGGAAGCTGTGTGTAGCCATTCGACGAGAATAGAAACCGATCTTAAGCCTTGGCAACTAAAAGAGAAAAAGAGAGGGACACCTTTGTTAGTGGGAAATTAGGCTTGAAACGTCGAGAAAATAATGCTCCTACGGGTATACCATACTTGTATATATATATACAGGGTGTTCTATAAATTGTTAGTACCAACAATCCCATAGACGAAAAATACAAATAAATCTAGATCGCGGAATATTATTTTTTTTTTTGGAAATTCATTTGTTAAGGATATTTCTTGTTATTCTGTAAAGATAATTTTTAATTATTTTCTTTAAATCAATTTTCTGATTATAACAAAATGTTAAATACAGAAAAAAAGAAAAAGATTGGAGAGAAGTAATGCGTTCACACTGTATATATATATAAAAAAAAAAAAATAAGATCTGGAAATGTTCTTTCCATTCCTTTTTTTCGCTCGAGCTGATCTCGTTAAACGGATCGAAATTCTCTTCCTTCTTTCATCTTCTTCATCTTCATCTTCTTCTTCTACTTCTTCTTCTTTTTCTCTTTCCGCTTCTCATCCTTTATTTGTAGATATCACCGATCCGCGAAATGGTTTCTAGGATTGTTTACGAAGTGGATAAGAAGACACGTTCTTATTCTTATTCTGGCCTAAGTCCTATTATGCTTTTCTATCTTTCCCTTTGTACCGTAGTTTTCAACGAAGCGTGTTAAAGGACGGAACGATCTAACTCGAGAGGAAAGGATTTCCAAAGTGTTTTTGGTTTAAATTGAGCTTTCATGTGCCGCCCTGTAGATTAACGTTCGAACAAATAATAACGTATGTATCTTCGATACGAACAAAGAAATACGAATAAAACGATTGCAATAATAATTTTTAAGTAATAATAACAACATTTTTCATACAATATAATAATATAAAGTTAATGAAAATTTTTGATTAGAATATCTTTGGGAGGGATAGGCGGTAAAGAAAACAAAAGAAAAATTAAATGAGAAAAATAAGAAATTGATTTTTGATAAGAATTTTAGCGAAAGTTACGACAATTCGTTTAACAAATTATCCGAACACTTTAGCAAATAATTTACTTGAAAATTCAAACTTAATACGTAGACTAAATAGATATTCTGTCTTTGTGATTTAAAAATAAGAGTTATACAATATACTAATTATAATTAATGAAATATTTCTCACCGGGGCAAATGTTCAAATACTTTCGTGAGTCACTGTATATTCGTCCATAGCACTGAAAGGGTTAATAAGAAAAAGAAAATAATAGAAAAAAAAGATTGTTGATGAGAGAAGAGCAAGCTCAAAACTTACGCAACTCTGTCGTCGTCTCCTCATCCTCATCGTCCTCGTCGTCTTCGTCCTCGTCGTCGTCGTCGTGACATAGTGATTCGGTTTAGGTCGGTCTGATGCGAGTCGTCCGTCCCCCTCTGACCGGCCCTGCTGGCTGGCTGGCTGGCTGGCCCTGCTAGCTGGCTGGCTGGCCCTGCTGGCTGGCCCATTCTCAGATCCAAGAGAGTTCGCCGCTCGGAATCGGCGGGACGTAAAGAAGAACAGGGGCTCGACACGAGCGGCAAATGAAATGCATGTCTTGTGCTTTTTACGTGGACGGGCCCGGCCGGCCGGCAGGCCTGACGACATCCTCCGCTCGAGCTCCGAGAAACCAAAAGGAAAAGGAACAAGAGAAGGAGGTTGGTCCGAGTAACCTGGGCAACCGAGTGAGATGAAAGATTCAGGTAGAACCACGAGAGCGACAAGGAGACCGATACTTTCCGACTCAAGAACACCCTGGAGATCTGAGATCGAGTTAAGATAATTGCTCGTTTGTTTAAACATTTGACCGACCGCCCGTTTCAACGGCCCCCGTCCTTTTTCTTCCCTCCCCCCTTCTCTTCCTTTACCTTTTTTTATTTTTATTTTTATTTTCTATTCCTTTTTTGGTACCCTCCGCGTGCTGACTATACATATACTTATTATATATATATACGTGTGATTTGGTTTGTAATCAAAAACGGACTCTTCTCTTGCTCCCCATCACCCCTGCTACGATTTTCGATTCAAATATTTTGTAAATAAATGTTGTTCTTATTTTTGTTCATATTCAAACGACGCACCACGTGTATATTTGATAATATTAAAATGAATAAAATAATACAAGGATCTCACATTGTTGGATCTCTCTTATTGTTAGATATTTTGATTTGGAGAGAATGAAAATGCTTTTTATCGGTGAGTTACATGAACGTTATTCTGAGAAAGAAATATCTTGCAAGGTAGATGAGAAAAAGAAAGAAAAAAAAAGAAAAGAAAATAAAATATTGTTCGTGCATCCTGCGACTCGCTGTTGTCCTGGTCCCCCCCCCCCCGTGTAAACATCGACATTCGCTATCCGATCTCAGGAATCTAAGAACAAATATTGTATTTCGTAGATACTTATATTCTTTTATACGTTAACATTCTTTTTTATTTTTTTTTTTTCTACTTCTTCTTACCATTCGCGAATTACATCCACGTTTCTTTTTCTTTTTATTTTCTTTCCCTTTTCATATATTTAATATTCTTTTAAAAAATGAACACACACGTACTGTGGAAATAAAAATCTTTGAAGTTACGTATCGACTGTGACAACTTATCTTCAAAAGTTGTTGCCTTATTCTCGAAGAAACTTCGTCGTTGTCGTCGTCGTCGTTTACATTTACGTTTTAATTTAAAAAGAAAAAGACTACGTGGGATACGAGATATACTAAAAATAAAATAAATACGCGTACACATACATACAAATAAAGAAAGAGAGACGGAAAGATAGAAAATATGCAATGTCACGAAGTCGAGTCGACAAGAAGGGGTGAGTTTGAAGGGGTGGTATTCTCCATGCTCTGATAACTCTACTATCTCTCTCTATCTATCTTTCTCTCTCTCACACTTACTGTTTGCACCGTAACCGCGAGCTCGTTCGCGACATTAAGAGGTTCGTTCAAGGAGAGGAGTGGAGAGGAGAGGTGAGGAGAGGAGTAAAGAGGAGAGGAAAAGGAAGCAAGCAAGCTGATAGATGAGGAGAAAGACGCCTCGGAGGGACGCCTAGCATCTTCCGTTTCTTCCTTCAGGAAACGTTACTAAGGATCTCACCAACACCTTCGCAAAGTTTCATTGGGTGTGTGTATATGTGTGTTTAAGAATTTTATCGATAAACTTATTTGTTTTTTCCCTCGTTATTTTTCACTCGTTACATTTGTTCATGATATTTGTAAGTATTGTGGGGTTTGGTAAAATGTTTTTTGTTATTTTGTTTTTTTTTTTTTTTTTTTGACAGAAATCGAATTAATGGAAATTGTTAAATAATATAATTTAGGGAAGAAATGTGAATTGTTGTTTGATTTAATTATCTATCATCATTCGTATATACCGAATTTATTTTGATTATTTTTCATCGTATATTAATCTA
>NW_014569797.1:82061-91509 GCF_001313835.1 Polistes canadensis
ATGATATTTGTAAGTATTGTGGGGTTTGGTAAAATTTTTTTTTTTTTTTTTTTTTTTTTTTTTTTTTTTTTTGACAGAAAGCGAATTAATGGAAATTGTTAAATAATAATTATAAGGGAAGAAATGTGAATTGTTGTTTGATTTAATTATCTATCATCATTCGTATATACCGAATTTATTTTGATTATTTTTCATCGTATATTAATCTACTTGTTACATATGATGCAATTGATTTTTCTTTTTTTGTGATTCTTTTTTGCTTCCTTCCACCCCCTCTCCACGCCGTTGTTAATTTGTTGAAGATTTTGTAGAACACTAATGATTTCTCCGAAAGATTGATCGGCATAACGAAAAAGCGTAAAAAGCGAATCGATAAAAATTCCTGAGACCTCTGCGAGGAATGGCCAAGGTAAATCTTACGTCCCTGTTCGTTGATTTTCTTCTCTCTTTTCGCGAGATCATCATCATCGTCGTCGTCGTCATCCTTCTTTATTCTTCGTGAGAAAATAAAGAATAAACAAAGAATACGATTCCCGGAAGTCATATTACGCCGAATGGTTTTTACGAAAGAAAGATCCGAGCTTAGAATTTCTAACATATTGTCGAGGGGTCTACAAAAATTTCTGCACAGTTTGGTTTTTTTATTGCAAATAAAAAAACACATTAGCTATTATACAAATGAAAGATTCCTTCGTAGTATTTATAATGACGTGTAATCGAATAAATATTAACATGCATCGGAAAAAAAAATTAACGTATGAAATGAATATACGAATGGCAAGAAAAAAAAGTGACGTTTAATCTTAAAAACAAATGAATTATAAATAAATATGATGAACACAAAATTGTCGAAAGATTTAGATTAGAAAAATAAGATTTATAAAAGGGCTTTTTCTTTCTCTCTCTTTCTCTCTCTTACAACTTCCAAACGATCACCCACGTTCAATACCCGGTGTCCAATAAATGCAGACAAGCGTATACTCTCTCTCTCTCTCTCTCTCTCTCTCTCTCTCTCTCTCTCTTACACGGATTCACACACGAATTGGAAACAGCCATCAACAGGAATAGCAGTAGCAAAAGCAGCAGCAGCAGCAGTAGCAGCACCAGAACAGCAAGAGCAAAACCACCCCTTTAAGGATGACCAACGTTGAACGTCTTTTAGCTGCTCCTGGCAGCTCACTCTACGTCTGCGTATCTTCACCTACACGTTTAGAAATTTGATTGTGTTGGAAACTCGCAGCTACGACGACGAGGACGACGACGACGACGACGTTGTTCAATGGGGTGGGACAGGGTGAACGAATGGGGGAGAGAAATAGAGAGAGAGAGAGAGAGAGAGAGAGAGATAGGTTCCATGAGATGGTTCGAGAGTTAGGGGTTGCTGGTGTGTCCAGTCCACTTCAGTGAAGCCCAGGGCAGACCGTTCGATCAATAGAGGGTAGAAGCTACACGTTTCTAGGAGGTGGACACACACCACCCCTTACCATCCCTTCTCGTACACTCGACGATGTTCAGGGCGAGCCACTTTCTATCCGTTTCATCGAACCAACTTTAGATTTTCTTCACATTTTATACTTCTTTTCTTTTTCTTTTTTTCTTATTTAATTTGTCTCCTTTTTTTTTCTCCTTTTTTCATTTTTTTCTAAAAAAGCATAAACTAACATCGTTGATCAAAGATTTGATAGACATTCGTAAAAGTATCTTTTGATTGTATTACGTATAGATAAATAATAAAAGTAACGATGATTCGTCGATTAAATTTCGTTCATAATGTAATTGCGGTGTGAAAATTATGTCTTGTTGGAGTGTTTAATATAACGAAGTTTAGATGTTTAGTTTTTCGAATATTACAAGAATGTATGTCTGCTCAAATGAAAAAGACGTTGAACGTTAGAGATTGAATTGCTGAATAAGTCCCAATAAAGGGACGAAACGTCCAATTTGATCAATACTAAGTACTAGTTCTTTTTAAAATGTCCAATTTACCTACGATACATATTTATTAATAATTTTATTTTTCGAGACGAGAAAAATAACTAATTGAATTGATAAGAAAGAGAGAAATATAGGATGAAAGAAGAAGAAGAAGGTGGAGGGGTGGGGGGGTTCATTGACCTGATAAAAAAAATGACGACGCGGTTTGGTAAGAGTTTGAGCATTTGGTAGTTTCTTGATCCAATTATCTCGTGTCCCTTGTCGGGATCAGTGTGCTACGCCATTGGTCTGCGGGGTCCGGACCGCCGGGCCGTTTGTTTTGTAAGTCTAATCGCAGAACGGCTCTCCGGTGGTCCACCTCAGTTCCCTCTTCTCCTCCTCCTCATCTTCATCCTCCTCCTCCTCCTCTTCTTTCTCTTTCTCTTCTTCTTCTTCTTCTTCTTCTTTAAAATAAAATGGCGGCTGGTGGCTGGCGACGATCGTAGGAAGGAGAGAAAAGGAGGAAGGGAGGGGGGTTAATAAAAGAAGAAGATGAGGAAGGAAGAAGAAGAAGAAGAAGAAGAAGAAGATGAAGAAGAAGAGGAAGAACGATAAAAGAGGGAAAAAAAAAAGAAATGGAAAGGAAAGAGGAACGACCACCAAGAGTACTTTCGTTCGTTCTTTTCTCGACGCAACGGCGGCTTGGTCCTTCCCTTTCCTTCCTTTCTTTCTTTCCTTTCTTTCTTTCTTTCCTTCGCGTACGGTGGCGCCATGACCAACGCTCCTGACAGCCATAAGAAAACAAAAAAATATAAAATATGGTGAGAGAAAAAGAGAGGGAACATCTTATACGGCTATTCTACGGCTAGAAAATTACTTCTTTTTTTTTTATTTTGTTTTTTTTTTTTTTTAAGTAATTCTTCTTGTTCAACATTTTTATTTTCAACATATTTTTGTTGGTTGGTTGGTTGTTTAAATAATAAAACGAGAAAATAATTAGAAATTAAGAAATTTTCCTTACGTCTATGTAATGTGTTTTAATTGGAAAAAAAATATTTGTTATTTTTAAATTAAATACGAAAAGAAATTGATTAATTCAATTAGAAATATTACTTTTTCGTTGTTAATGATTAAAAAACAATTTCATTTTGCAATTCTGCGATCGAAGTTGAACAAAGATTGGGAGAAGGATTATTACATATTGGATGATTATCTATAGGTCAGCTGAAGAAAAAAAAATAAAAGACAAAAACCACCACCACCACCACCATCACCTGAGTGCAGCCATAATGATATTGGTTTAGGATCCCTATAATAACTATTATAGAAAAAATTAATAAATCTTTCTGCGGTTTTTCAAAATCATTTTTGTTCGACGTGATTGAGATATCATCCATCGGATCGTGAATTTGTAATGGTAACTCTAAACGTCGATTATTTTGCCACGTATTATTAATTAATAATAAATGTGTCAGAGGGAAGTTGAACAGGTTCAAAATTTAAAACGTTATTTCAATTTTATTGAACGTTTCGTCCCTTCATCGGGACTTCTTCAACAACTCGATCGTTAATGTTCAAAGTCTTTTACATATTTACAAAGACATACATTATTATATTTTAAACAATAAACTGTATTTAACATTTACAAATCATTAAATCCTAAAAATTGTTATATTCAAACACGTAATCAAAACAAATATAATATACTATCGTTATTATTAATATATTTTATTTGTATAATTTTATTTTTGTGAACGAGATAAACAACTGATTGATTATTAATTTAATTTTTCCATTGGCATAAATTTATTAACTTTTTTTTTTCCTGCAAATTTTTGGCTTTTTTCACTCACAAGAAAATAATAAAATTGTTTCTCTCTCTCTCTCTCTCTCTCTCTCTCTCTCTCTCTCTCATTTTTTATCGTATCATTTTATTTTGTTGGTAGATTAGAAGCAGGTCGATTTCGAAAGGAAAAATACGAGGGTGAAATAGAAAAGAGAAAGAGAATTTGGAATTGCATGAAATGCGCGGAGAAGGAAAGAGAAACGGCGAGGGTTGCTTTCTAGAATTCGTAGACCCGAGTATGAGAACCCGCGGAATGCTCTCGCATAAAGACGCAACCCCATAAGATTTCATCCCCCTTTTATACGGACCGTTCTCGCCCCCGAAAGCGCGTTTCTAGTTGTGCGTTCGCATCTCTCCTACTTTTCTTCCTTTCTTTTTCTCTTTGGACCT
Organism: Polistes canadensis; assembly: GCF_001313835.1. NCBI lineage: Eukaryota > Metazoa > Arthropoda > Insecta > Hymenoptera > Vespidae > Polistes > Polistes canadensis. The sequence goes on from NW_014569797.1 coordinate 86,212, forward strand.
ATGTATGCTTTCTGTGTGTGTGTGTGTGTTTGTTTGTTTGTGTGTACGTATATATAAGCTTGTGTGTGTGTATGCTCACCCTTAACACGAGTACGTATGAGTTACTCGGGATCGATGTTTCCTCTTTCATCCCTCCGGTATCGGGGTGTAGTTCGTGCGTAAAAACCAACCCCCAAGATCTACCCTTGCTTACTTTTTCGCCTTCTTCGTCTTCTTCTTCTTCTTCTTCTTCTTCTTCTTCTCTCTTCCAGCCATTTCTTTCTCTTTTTTTACTTTCTTCTTTCTCTCTTTCAGAGCGAGTAAATACAAAGTCGAAACACGTTCCCCCTTCGGAAGTTTCTAAATGAATTACTTAAGTAATATTTAATGAATAACACAGATATAAATAGGGTGTATTTATTTCATTTAGACGATATCATCGTGTAAGTTACAATGATGAGAACAACAAAAATGGATATTTATATTTTGTAATGTATAAAAAAAAGAATAAAACCAACTTGGGTTTCCATTGAAAAGGAAAAGGAATAACACACACACACACACACAAAAAAAGAGATCTAAATTTCGTTCTCAATAGAGAAATAGTTGGAAAAATTTTTCGGGAGAATTTCTTTGCTTTTTTTTTTTTTCTTTCTTTCTTTTCTTTCTTTTTTGTTAGGGTTGCCTTTGAGAAAATCGAAGAAAGTTCCGTTCGTACGATATTCTCGTTGAAGTATCGCATTGCGTTCGCGAGTGTCTCGCGGAAAAGCCTCGAGCGAAACCTTAACAAAAGTTTCACAGTCGAGGAACCAACGACAATAGGAAGAACCGAGCACCGGGAACGATTTAGCGCTGAATGCGGATGTGGCTAATTTTCTGGGTTGTCCACACAACCTTCCGCTTTAAGTCTTCCTCCCTTTTTACCTCTCCGCCGACCCTCCCCCTCCCCCTCCTCCTCCTCCTCCTCCTCCACCTCCCGCTCTCATCCTACGATTTGTACTCGACGGAAATCGGATGCTACGATCTGCTACCTTTGCTACGTCCCTATTTTATTCCTTTTTTCCTTTTAACCAAAACTTATATATTTTATGATTGAACATCTTCTAGTGGAATATAGGGGAAAAAATGTTAAATTTATATGAAATTAAATAAATACAAGAGGTAATGTGTTTCTTCTTTCAATAATTTAATTAATTTTACATTAGTATATTAATTGTCCCAAATTTAAAATCGATGATTCGAAATAAAAAGAAATATAAATCGTGTGATTCTCTAACGTTTCTATCTAATCAAATAAAACAAGATATATTTATGAAAGATTATAAATTAATCCAGAAATATAAATCCACCCTTTCTATTAATTAATTATAGAAAAAAACAAAAAAAAATGGACAGATCACATTTAATCGAGTCTCTTTCCTGCGAATTTTCAAATATATTTAATTCATATTTATTCAAATAACGCGATATAATATAGAAAAAAAAAAAAAGAAAGAAAAAAGAACAAAAAGAACTAACAATGGATACATATAAAATCAGCTTTTCGTCGATCAATCCCGTAGCTTAACATTTCAAATCTCTCCCCCATCCCGTGCAATTAGATGCATCGAAATTATTCCTATCTTTATTTTCTCTCTTATACGAAGCAATACCCACGTAGATAGATAGGTAGATAGGTAGATAAGTATCCGTCTGTCTTTATTTGACTTTATTTTTCCCAATGATGTACCCTATCAACAATTTGAAGAGTTTAAGGCGATCGGTATCGTCCATCCCAGTCGACGCTTTCTCCACGAAACGGATAAATAGCTCGTAAATAGGGGGGTTGAAAATAGGAGTGAGAGAGGAGTGGAGGAGGAGGAGGAGGAGGAGGGAGAGGGAGGGGGACAAAAAAGAAAGAGAGAAAGTAGAGGAAAATGAAAGAATGAAGGAAATAGTAGCGAACGAGCGAATTACAGAACGTTTACGTGGATATCATTTCACTTGAATGAACATGGAGAACGTAAGAGATGGGTTTTTTTTTTTCTTTTTTTTTTCCTTTCTCTCTCTCTCTCTCTCTCTCTCTCTCTCTCACTCGCTCGCTCGCTCACTCTTTCTCTCCCTACTTTCATTCTTTCATTCTTGCCTCCTCTTTTTTTTCCTACCTTTTTTCCTTTTTTTTGCGTTGCTGATCGAATCCCGATAAAAAAAGTCCTCCAGGAAAGATTTCACATCCTCCGGGATTATATTGCAGTGGATCGGCAATGCACCGGGGAATAGGTATGCACCAGCGGTATTATGCAGCTCAGGAATCATGCAAATTCGCATAGCCGCCGACAGGATTATAACGAGAATAAGCGAACTTCTGATCAGGATTCGTGAGTTCGATAAAGAAAGCAAGCTTAACGAGTTATGATCGAATAATGATAAATTCTGCGAACTCTTGTTCAGCAGCTGCCGCTGTTGGCGATCGTTAGTGATCGTCTTTCTCCCCCTACCCCTACCCCCCCCCTTACCACCCCATACATCTCTCTATCTATCCTTTTTCTTCCTTCCTCTTTATAATTCTTTCTCTTTTACTCTTTTAGAATTAAACACAGGCACGGGAGGGAAGCTTTTTCTCGTCGCGAAAGGAGGAACGATTAATGTCTTCATGAACGCCGCAGGCGACTGACCCCTTCGAGAAAAAGAATTGGAAAAGAAGGAGAAAAGTAACAAACGAGAAGTGAGAGAATTAAAGGGAGAGAGAAAAAAGAGAGAGAAATTAAAAATTGTATTTTAATTGCGGCTAGGAAAAGTTTATTCGTTTATGATTGACAGTGAGTAATAATATGTTATCAATGGGGATAATTAAGAACAAAAATATACAGTAATAAGATAGAAGTAACGATTAAGAGAAAAAGAATGAGAGAGAGAGAGAGAGAGAGAGAGAGAGAGAGAAAACATTTGAATAAAATGTTAATCGTGTCGAGATAATGAATGTGTGTGTGTGTGAGTGATAATGGAGTAATAAAAAAAGAAAAAGGGTGTGAACTATAATCAAATGTTGATATAAAGATAAGATAATTATGTAGAAAAATGTGAGAGAAGAAGAAGAAGAAGAAGAAAAAAAATATTGAACGATATAAGAAACAAGAGTACTACGATCGAAATAAAACAAAACTACTATTCGAACGAGAGAGAAAAAAAAAATGAAATTATTACTTTACGAAGAAATAAATAAACGTGTTCTCTCTCTTTTTTTTTTTTTTTTTCTTTAATTTTTCTTCCCCCTCTTCAGTGTTTTGCTCGAATAAATTGTACACGCAAATAAGTAACCACCAATACTCATTTCGAGATAGATATATCACATTTAACGTATACAACGTAATTTCGCGTTAATAAACAAATGAGAGAGAGAGAGAGAGAGAGAGAGAGTGTTATCCATAAATGAAATGTTAATTCGCAAGCATGGAAAGAAAAAAAATGAAAATATTAACCTGGCCCGATATCTCGAAAACTTCGAGATCGTTTACTCGAAAGAAAAAAAAAAAAAAAAAAAGAAAGGAAAAAAAATAACGCCTTATTCGTTAGGAAAAAGATTGAAAAAAAGGTTTTCGCTAGGATGATGGCGGGGGCGGGTAAATAGGGGAAATGGGGGGAGGTAGGGAAATAGAAAAAAAAAATAAATAAAAATGTGTTCTCGAAATCCTCCCCCGTGTGCAGAGAAAAAAAGAGACGGTTTAATCTGTATAAAAAAAAAAAAAAAAAAAAAGAAAAAAAAAGAGGAAAGATGTTAAAAAAAAAGAAAGGAACGCCAAGCGCAAGTCTCATTGGCGATCAGCGCGTTTTCATGGCGCCAGAAGAGCGAGAAACGCTGCATTCGTGTTTTCGTGTCGACCAGAAGGGGAGTGAGTCTTTTCTCTCTCTTCCCATCTCTCTCTCTCTTTCTCTCTTTCTCTTTCTCTTTCTCTCTCCCTTGATCCTACCATCTCCTCTCATTCTATCTTTAACATCGAGGAAAAAGGGGGAGGTGCACGGCCGGTTTTCTATTGGCCCTCACCTCAGGGGTGGTTTTTAGCCGAGCTGTCCCGAAGAAAGGAGTTCTTGCACACGCCGCCACACAAAATGTTCTCGCGCTAATGCAGCCTCGCCCGTAGTATCTCTCTCTCTCTCTTTCTCTCTTTCTATCTTTCTCTCTTTCTCTTTCTCTCTGTCGCTCTTCGAAATATACGCGCAACCTTCTCTTCGAAAAATACGTTCGAGTCTCTCTTTGTAAATGTGTACGTGAGCTCGAAATCCCACCCTTCGAAAAAGGGAAAGAGAGAGAAAGAGAGAGAGAGAGAGAGAGAGAAAACGTCACTCATAATGGAAACGGTCCCCTTATGTTCTCTCCGTCCTTCTTTCTTTTTTTTTTTTTTTTTTCACGTATCCACATATCATCATCTCTCTCTTTCGTTCTCTTTCTCTTTCTCATTTCATTTCACTTTCTTTCTCTCTGTCTAGCAATCTTTTTTATAATTTCTCCTACTTCATCATTTATTTCTACTTTCTCTCTCATTTTGTAATATTTCTATCTTCATTTTATACTCACACTTTTTACCCGTTCTCCATTTTATATATAACTTTCTCCTTCTTTTTCGTTAAATTTTTCTTTCCCTTCTCTTTCTCTCATAATGTTTTTAAATTTCCCTCCTTCCTCCTTCCCCCCTTCGCCCACTACACCCTTTCTCTCTCTCTCTCTCTCTCTCTCTCTCTCTCTCTCTCTCTCTCTCTCTCATATCAGTCTCTTTTTCTTACGTCTTCTGGCTTTTTATCCTCGACGATACATGCGTGTACCATTGGGAATTTTCAAAATACATATAGATACACACATATATATATATATATAGATTTATATCCCTATGCGTCCCATTGTTGAGGAAAGAATGGCCGGAATTTCATAGTTTCGACCATCTTTTGGTACGTTTTTACGAGAAAACGCAGCACTAGGGAGATCGTGTTTCGAGCTTTTCCCTCCTTTTTCTCTCGAGAACGTCCTAGGTTCTTTCCTTCAAACCTTTTTTTCTTTTCTTCCTCTTCTTATCCTTCTCCTTCTACTTCTTCTTACTCTTCTCTTCATTTTTTCTTAAACTATGTGAGAGAAACAAAAAAAAATTGGGATAGAAAGTTAAGAATAAAAATAGAAATACAATGGGGGACTGAATAGAAAAGTTTAGGCTGTTAGTTAAGAAACTTTGACAGGTTTTACATATATATATTTGGTATTATATACGTATCGTTGACAATACATTTGAATTATAATGATTTTTCCAAATGCAATTTAATGTTTTTCTCTGTTAAAAAAATATTATAAATAAT